>NC_042997.1:174443555-174498555 GCF_006345805.1 Octopus sinensis
ATAGGGCACAGAAAGTGTGCTTATAGCCAGCTGGAGGAGATGTTCTCCTGGGGCTACAAGCTACAGTAACACACACCCTTAGGGTTAGCCATATTGAGATGGCAAATATATCTCACGTTGTCGTGCAGTTACTGTTTATACCATCGTTCAGAGATTTATTATTGTATATATATATAATTCTATTTACTATATATAGTTATCTATATTATAGTTCTATATATATATATATATATATATATATAATATATATATATACATATATATAATATATATATTAATATATATATATATTAGATTACACACACACACACATTATATCATACATATATATAAACGAAATGACGAGATGCACGCAGTTTACTAATTTTCATATACTTTATAACGGAATATTTATATAGTCTACCGGTTTCAGGTTTTGCTAATCATGACTGAATTTCGCGTTTTCCTGATCATGGCTGGGTTTTGTGCTTTGCTAATCATTACTATGTTCGTAAATTAACCAGCATGTACATAAATATAAAGGAAAGTGATTGTTATTGTTCGAGATAGGGAGGTAATTGCACTTTTTTGTGGGTACATTTTTTGCGGAGTTACACTTTCTTTGAAGGCTCAATATATAGTATTTATATTAAGAAGTTATAATTTCATGAATTGAAATAATAAAATAAAATACAAACAAAGTTGGTTATGCGTTCATGAATTAAGATATTTTCAATATCCAGATTTCGTTATATGTTCATATTCATGGGCGTTTGCATTTTTCATGAATTAGTTACCCTTTTTTAATCGTTGATGTGGGGCGGGATGTACATATGAAGACAAAGAAAGAGCTTAACAAATCTTGAACGACCGGTTACAATTTCTTACATACCATTAAGCTTTTAACGCCATTACACGAAGGCGTTAAAACAACTGGTACTGAAACAATTGTAAGTAGTCATGAAAGCTGTGGTAAACGCTTTCTTTGTTTTCTTATTTCAATTATATTTTAGTCTTTGCTAGACTCACACATAGTCTGTACAGGTGCATTTTCCACGCACAGAATTTCAATCTCCCTCAAGACTCCATCTCAAGAATGTAGATATCTTGACCTCGAGCTAAGTGCAGCAACGAAAATACACCGATCGATTTACTACCTTCACGATATAAAAAGTATACAGATATATATTTGTACATATATATATATACATACATATATATATATATGTGTGTGTGTATGTGTATGTATATATCTATGTATATATATATATATGTATATGTATATATATATATATGTATATAATGTATGTATTATATATATATATATATATATATATATATATATATATATATATATAATATATATATATATATATATATATATATACATACTACATATACACTTGCGATTGTCCTTGGCTAACCTTTAAGAACAGGCCCATACGTACCACATACATATCTCATGCACATACATTTATATACATATACATATGTGTGTATACATATATATATGAGTATGCATATACACATATACGTGTGTATATTTGTATATTTGTGTCTGTGCGTGCATACATGTATATACGTATACATATGTGTGTATACATATGAGTATGCATGTACACATATACGTGTGTATATTTGTGTCTCTGCGTGCGTGTGTGTTTGTGTGCGTGTGTTTGTGTGTGTATGAGTGTGTGAGCAGAGTTTTCAACAAAATACACACTTATCATTCTTCATCTCTGAAAATAAACAGTTGGCTACAGATATTTATCTCAATATTACTTATGTCCAAAAGACAATCTATAAACATATAGATATGAATAAATATGAGAAATGAGTTTATAAAAATATGTACGTAAATACTGGAAGAAATACGCAGAGCAGCTACTTAAAGTATACGTATCATGACAGAAGTTCTGTCATCACTATAAATATGTATATTAATAAAATACTATGTGAATATACAAAATTCAAAAACCATTTAGATACAGACATAAACACGGAGAAACTGATGGTACATATTTATACAATTTATAGCCCGCATGCAAATATGTAGACACAAATATATATATTTGTGTGTGTGTGTGTGTGCGCGCGCGCGCGTGTGTGTGTCTTTGTGTGGATGCATGCGTGTATGCGTGTGTACGTGCGTGTGTGTGTTTGTTATGCGCATGTGTTCGTAATGTATACTTATATATACATGTATACTTATTATAGGCGCATTTCAACCAATCGGTTTCGCACAGGTTATTAGATAGTGAGACGATTACGTGAGACTACACTCATCAAAGTTGCTGGTATGGAAAAAAATGGTGACAGCTCTCTGTTACTGGAGGTGAGGAAATGTCACTACCGGTTTGTCAGTGCTGTGGAGAGGAAACAAAACGTATAACGGATAACGGCTCCGAGATAGGATTGCATTAAATTTTATATCATCTGCCCCCAAAACTTGAGTCAGTGGCACTTGCTAACAAATGAGTTTGGGAGCGGGTGATGTGGCGTTGATATGTGTATAGATGTAGGAGGGAAGAGATCAGTTGGGTGCTCAAACCTTAATAATCATATGTCGCTTAATAATCATAATCATATGCGTATGAGCGTTAGTGTATGGTTGTGCATAGGCAAAAAGTTTGTGGATGGCGACAGGAAGACCCAACGTTTATAATCATGGTGGATCCTGTAGATAACCGATAACATACTCCCTTCCTTGAGAGCATGAGCTGAAAAGAATTATATCAAAACACTCTCTTCAACTGGACATCTTCTTCGTCTCTTTTCGTTTTGTATGGGGGAACTCGAGGTTGGTAAAAATATAGCATACGAGTATAAAAACCCTTTGGACAGAAACAATAGTTGAGGTGCGACTGGAACACACGACAGTTTTTCTACTAGTGGATCTAGGTAAACCTTCGAATTTCTTTATCCGTTTTAGATACATATTCACTTACAAATATATTTGACACGCTTTTTTATTTACCAAAATTATATTCGCGATTTCTTTGTCATCCCAGAGAAATGCTAGATGTCACTTGCCAAAAACCCATCATAGAACAAAGCAAAATTTATAAGCACACAACTATGCTTGTTTATCATCCCTTTACTTTAATTAGATGATTAGTGATTAGATGCAGGATAATCACCTAAACACTACCCAAACCCACCATTGCACCCTAAAAAGATAGAGGTCACTGTATGGTGGTCCGCGAAAGGAGTTGTTCATTATTCATTTTTGCAACAAGGAAAAACGGTAACAGCAACATCGTATTGACAGGAAATTTGTATGCATGAGAATTTGAAAAAGAAGTAACCCAGACTAGTGAATAGAGATGGCCCAATATTGCTCCATGACAATGCACGTCCTCACATTCCTCAAGCTACTATCCGAAAGTTGCAAAGCTTGAATTATGAGATTTTGAAACATTCTCCCTATTCCCCCGATATCTCTCCTACTGCTCACTTATTTAAGCATTCTGAGCTTTTCATAAGCAATAAAACAGATTTAGATAGAGAAGAGGTATTTGCAGCATCCAGATAGTTTATCACAGCAAAAGATGATTTTTTTTTAAAAGATGGAATATATGACATAGAGAAACGTTGAGTAAACGTCATAAATGAACATGGATCATACTTTGATTAAATAAATCATTTCTCTAACACTTCTGAAACATTTTATTATTACTTTTCAAATACGACATTTCGTGTGAAACAACCTAATATATACAAACTGCTTTGAATGTACGGATACAGTAAGATTGTAGCTATGTTGCTGTTAAAGGAATTATCGTTTTAAAGGGATTAGTATTTGATTTCTTGGTACTGTTTATTTATTCTTCATGGTTGGTTACACTTGCGATTGTCCTTGGCTGACCTTTTAAGAACAGACCCATGCGTACACACACATACTCATATACAGTTATATTTGCATATACATGAAAGTGAAGCTAAATCTTTATATTGTGCTCTATATTGTATTCTTAACAGAATATAACATAACTATATATATATATATATATATATATATCTATATATATATATATATATGTAGAGGTAATGCACGAATAAGTAGATATTTATGAAAAAGAAGAACTAAGATACTACCTTTTTAAAAATTAGGTACATTTAAATTTCTTGACATAAATACATTTTAAAAAATGATTTTTTTTACATGTTTCGGTTGTTTAGAAACCTTCATCAAAAATATGTACTTAAATGAAATATGTAGAGAAAGAAATGTTAATAAAATTGTTAATAAAATAAACGTTCATAGTGTACTTTTTTTTGCAAGCACGTGGTAATTTCCATTAATTTTCGTGGCATTGCTTGTAGCAACTTCAGCTGCTGTCTGTGATGGTAAATTAAGTAGTGTGGTCAAAACTGTTTGCAAAAGAAGTGGTCGCATCAATCAGATAAACAGCAGCAGCAATAATAGTCGTCGGGAAGTTATCGCCCCTGAGGTCTTCACAGAAATGGATTTATTCAATCCCTCATCTTTATTTCTTATGAATAATATTCATATAGTTTCAGTGTTCCGAGCTTAAAGAATTTAGACTCGTTCGACACTTTGTTATGAAGTGCATTTCCCTGCTAATGCGCTCATTTTGGCTAGTATTGCCTTTGAATTTGTATAAAGGAATAGTTGTGCACTTCTGTCTATGTGTTCGCTGACCGATATTTTCCTGTGATCCGAAATTCTAATTTGGGATTTGTGCACCGCCATCCTCTGACGTAGGGTGTTTTTTGTGTGTCCAATATATTGCTTTTTGCATCCCGAGCATGTATTTAAGTAAATCAAATTCTTTGATGCACATGTAAAGTTAGTTTTGTGGTAAGATTTTGGCCTTGTTCTAATCGGTATTCTAATTCTTCTATTAGCTGAAGTTGCTACTAGCCATGCCACGAAAATTAATGGAAATTATCACGTGCTCTTACTTTTCCAGTGGTCTAACGTGTAAAAATTTAGTCCAAAAGACTCGCCAGGTGCGATCGTCCTCAGCAGGAACACCTAGGGTTAATCATATACACACGGGTTTCAAAAGTTGGCATTTTTTTTATTGCTGGCGTAGGACTGCGACTGCGCAGTAGATTTTGAAAAAGATAGGACGTATAAATAAGGGGCAGGTAGTTTGATCGCCCCGTGTGTATACGTTTAACCCTAGGTGTTCCTGCTGAGAACAATTGCACCTGGCGTGTTCATGTACTCGCTAAACTAAAATCAGAAACCAATTGGTCCAGGAAACTTGATGGTAAAATGATTTCATTTTCCATTTCGTTCCTGTCGAATTTTATCCCCAATTTTTGTGGTTATAGAACCTAGCTTTTCTTTCTAGCGTGTTGAATTCTTATGACGGGATTACTCGTGTGTTTAAATATACACTGTATCGTATGACTAATATATAGTCTTTTGGACTAAATTTTTACACGTTAGACCACTGGAAATGTAAATTTTAATTAATTTCCATTTCCTTTGATATGATTATATATATATATATATATATATATATATATATATATATATATATATATATATATATATATATATATATATATATACACGTTTATGTATATGTTTGTGTGTCCGTGTTTGTCCGCCACTATCGCTTGACAACCGATGTTGGTGTTTTTAGCGGTTCAGTAAAAAAAAAGATCGATAGAATAAATACTAGGCTTACAAAGAATGAGTCCAAGAGTCGATTATTTCGACTAAAGGCGGTGTTCCAGCATGGCCGCGGTCAAATGACTGAAAGGAGTGAAAGAATAAAAGATTATATTTATATATATATACGAGTGAGTAGACAAACGAAAGGACACTCGACACATTTATTGGGAGTTACATGTATGGAGGAAAATAGTTTGATTCAAATTCGCTAGTACTCCGAGTTTCAAGCGTGATACTATCTTCAGCCATTTTGAAAATGGCTGAAGATTAGCATCAAGCTTGAAACTTGGACTACCAAGGAATCTGAATCAATCTGTTTTGATCCATATAAATATATATATACATACACACACACACACATACATACATACATACATACATACATACATACATACATACATACATACATACATACATACATACTTATGTATGTATGTATATAGTGTACTCTTCCGTGATGGTAAGATGAACAAAAAAGTACCCTATCTGATGAGAGATAAATACTATTTAATAGACACAATACATGTTTTATATGCTAGAGTTGACCTGATAATCATGAGTTAGTGAGTTCGATTCCCGGATCGGGATGCGTGCTGTGCTCTTGAGGAAGACACTTTATTTCACGTTGCTCTATATAAACGAGTTTCGATATCACTGGTGCCAAGCTGTGTCGGCCTTTGTCTTTCCCTTGAATAACATCGGTGGCATGGAAAGGGGAGGCTGGTATGCATGCGCGAGTGCTTCCATAAAACAAACTTGCCCGCATTTGTGTCTCGGAGGGTAACTTTCTAGGTGCAATCCCATGGTCATTCATGACCGAAGGAGGTCTTTTACTAGTATCATGGTCTGAGAACATGCCAGACACTGTTTTGAAACCCGATGAAGGGTGAGTTTCAATTGGTGAAGAACGTGAAAAGACGTAAAAAATTGGTGACGGATACGAGAATGACAATGATGATGATGATGATGATGATGATGATGATGATGATGACGACGACGACGACGACGACGACGACGACAACTATGACGCCGTCGATGATGATAATTGTGAATGTGATATAGGAATTACAGCGCGACGACATAGCCGTCACAGATAAGATTTGGTCTCAGTATTGAAAATAATAGGCGGAAAGTAAATACTGACTGCAACCTACCTAATCTAGAACTCCCGTTGCAAATAGCCACCACCACTACTACCACCACCACCGTTACTGCTACTACTACTACTACTACTACTACTACTACTACTACTACTACTACTACTACTACTACTACTACTACTATTATTACTGCTACTACAACGACCACGTCAGTCATCTCCACTCCACAACCCACATTACTACTTCGCTCCACCGTATTGTCAATTGAAATAAATTGAAATTGCAGATGTTTCGCCGAAGCAACTGGATTAAGCTAACACCTCAGCTGGACAAAGCAGTGAGGCGTTCTCACTGATGATCTCCGAGGACAACAAAAACAGATATTTACCCGGTTCGGTTCACTCTTCACTCTTCACTCCCCGCTTAGTGTTTGACACCGGTCATAAATCGTCACAGATGCTGGCATACTGTTAACATCAATATATCGGTACTGTTCTGGAGTGTCTATGAAAATTTAATTTCCGACCTATCGATTATTGAGTGTGTATCTGTATGTGACAATGTGTGTTTTTAGTTTCTGAAAGAGCGTATGTGTGCATGTGTATGTATGTATGTATGTATGTATGTATGCATATATGTATGTATGTATGTATGTATGTATGTGCATGCATGTATATGTGCGTAAGTGTTCCTGTGTGCGCACAATCATACATATCACGTATACACATACATGCATACAAATATACATACATACATATATATATGTGTATATAAAGAGTGTATGTGTGCATGTGCATGTATGTATGTGTATGCATGTATATGTGCGTAAGTATCGCTGGTTGCGCACATTCATACATATTACGTATACACACACATACATAGAATATACATATATATGTGTGTGTGTATGTATAAAGAGTGTATGTGTGCATGTGCATATATGTTTGTGTATGTATATGTGTAACTATCGCTGCGTGCGCACATTCATAGATATTACGTGAGTGTATGTGTGTGTGTGTATTGCAAACACACAAACAAACATACATGTACGTAGGTGTGTACATGCATGCATATAAAACATACACGTTGCACACACATACACAACTACAAATGCATGTATAAACAGAGAAACAACCACCTATAGAGATATATTCTACATACTCACATAATTAGATGAACTGAGACCCACATATATCTAGGTATGCTAACACACACACACACACACACACACACACACACACATACACACACACATACACACACGCAATCACATGCAAAGAAATACATTCACTCGCACACAGAAAATTACAGACCCATGAATACACATATACACAGACATACATATGGAAGCTTATACAAACCACTCGTAGAGATAAGCACACACAAAATACAAATAAATATATACATCGCATAAATACACACCCATAAATAACATTGTTCAGACACACATAATCACTAATGTGTTAGGAAATATAGCACACACATAGACACGAACACGCAAACACACACACAGAGATACACACACATCAGTGTATAGTGTTTACTGTTTTAACTCTCCTATCCGTCGGCTATAGCCATGCTGGGGCGCCGCCATTAGCGTTCTTATTTATTTCCACTTTCTTTTCGTGCTTCATTTTGCTAAATGGGAGAGTTGGATATCATCGCTCTCTTTTGGGTTTCTTGTTGTGACGTACGTTCATCTGGAATCTCTGATAAAAAAAGAACAGAAAATAGTAATATTAAGAAACATAATAATAATAATAATAATGCCCTGATGCAGTACCAGGCAGTGGCTCTCATGGCTTCTGATCTTAACTGATTGGAAGTGTTATCATGTACATTGTTTTGTCTTGGTATAAAAGATGGGCTACAGCAAATATTCTGCTCAATACCACAGATTTGCTTGTCAGTTGTTTGACCATAACCAGTTGAGCATGCCCCTTAGTGGCTGACGATATGTGCATCTCTGATCACGAGCAGAAGTAGTGGAGGAGCATCATAGCCATGTGTTGAGAGGGATTCTTTGAGGTTTGAATAATTCACCTCTGGAAACATGGGTGGTTCTTTCAACATCCTTAAACAACCCTTATTCAGGGACCTTTTGAGCGGGATGGGCTACTCAACCTGAAGAAAATTCTAACTAGGCCCCACCTGCAAGGTCATGTGCTGTTTATCTTGATATGAGATCACCATGTCGCACACATATGGTTGTGATGCATGTGCCTGGTGTACCCTTATCAGACGGGTAGTCATGATGGGTATATTGGGCTTCGTATATTTTACCCCAGTGTCACTTTGATGGCATGCACTGCTCTCTCACTCAATAATAATAATAATAATAATAATAATAATAATAATAATAATAATAATAATAATAATAATAATAATAATAATAACAATAATAATAATAATAATAATAAAGCTTGCTTATTTTTTAAATACATTCACATCTACGCCTTGGATTTTTAGGCAATGTATTGAAAGGTTTTTGTTGTGTCAATCTGAAACTGTTACTAAATAATCCTTTTCCTACTGTAGGCATAAGGCCTGAAATTTGAGGGAAACCGCAAATCGATTACATCGACCCCAGTGTTCAAATGATTTTTATTTTATCGTATTGACGCACCGGAAGAATGAAAGACAAAATAGACCTTGGCAGGATTTGAACTCAGAACGTAACGACTCCACCAGCTCGTCGCCATATAAATGTTACTAAATAACATTAATAAATATAATAAGTAAGAATTCAGGAAGTAAACAATAAGAGGTCAAACTAAATCCTCTGTTTAATTGCTGTATCGCGTTAGATTCATTTATGTTCCCACTTTAGATCCCACGTGTCTCATATTGATGGAACAGACAGAGACAAGACGTCTAGAGCAAGGACGATGTACTGCAATAGATTGGGTTTCAAGGGCCCACGGCTGTTTAACTGTCTCCCGAAGTATCTGAGGATCTTCCATGGAGTTGATGTAGTCGTTTTCAAACGTGAACTTGACCTCTGGCTCGTCGAGATCCCGGATGACCCAATATCTAGGCAAGAAACTCAAAAGAAGGATGCAGCATCGAACTCCATCCTTCACCAAAAGCCGCTCCGACAAAGGTGGAAAGATAATTACCATGGCGGTGCTCCAGCATGGCCACAGTCATTGGACTGAAACATATAAAAGAATAAAAGAATAAATACAGTTTACATAATTTTTGCAATGATCGTAACATTTTTAATCATATATATGTTTGTGTGTATGTGTACGTGTGCGTGTGTGTGTGTGTGTGTGTGTGTGTGTGTGTGTGTGTGTGTGTGTGTGTACAATAATCCAAATAAACAGAAAATTCGTCGGCTTTGATAAACAGAATATATACATACATGTATACGTGTGAGCAAAGAAAAAGTAGAGACTGAAAGATTTTCCGTTGATTAACATTAAAGTACACATATGTATATGTAATAGAGCCAACTTACTCATATTCTAGGCTCAAAGAATTAGAGGAGAGAAGATATACACTATGCCCTCATTCTTTGCTATTTCTTTATTCACATATATAAATGTATAAATATTCTGTGTATCAAATCCAAGGAATTTTTGTCTGTTTATTTGCATAAGTGTCTCCATATCAGCTCACTTGAATTTCACTTATAGACACGCTTTACCCCGCTGACTTGGTCCTCGGTGATAATTTCGGAGTGTACGTTCAAATCTTTTGAGCGCTACAAAGTGTTCTGTATATAGAGATTCCCACGGCTTCATCTGTTAAGTAGATATATATATATAGACGCTGGTAAGAAGCTTGCTTCACAATCACATGGTTCCGGTACCTTGGGCAAGTGTTTTCTCGGGCCGACCAAAGCCTTGTCAGTGGATTTGGTAGATGGAAACTGAAAGAAGCCTGTAGTATATAAATAAATATATATATATATATATATGTATATATATATTTATATATATATATATATATATATATATATATATATATGTGTGTGTGTGTGTGTGTGGTGTGTGTGTGTGAATATATTGGTGCGTTTGTGTTTGTGTCTGCCTGTGTTTAGCCTTCCACCATCGCTTACCAATCGATGTTGTATGTTTACGTCCCCGTAACCTAGTGGTTCGGCAAAAGACACCGATAAAATAAGTACAAGGCTTAAAAATAATAAGCCCAGGGTCGATTTCTTCGACTCCAGCATGGCCACTGTCAAAATGACTGAATGAAGTAAAAGAGTGAAAGAGTATATATATATATATATATATATATATATATATGTGTGTGTGTGTGTGTGTGTGTGTGTACACACACACACATACATACATACATACATACATACATACATACATACATACATACATACATACATGCATACATACATGCATACATATGCGTTTGTCTGGGGTGTGCATGTCTTTTGATTACAAAATTATACGCACATTCGCACACACACACCTACATGAACATATAATTCATACATGGCCGTATGCATTGCCTGATGCACTGATAAAAACGCTTACCCGAACTTCCTTAATCAGATATCCTCTGAATGGTGTCGCATTAAGGAAAAGCAAGACCTAAGCTTCACAAATATTTTCAGCGTTTCCTTACCTTCATTAACATTAGTTTTTATCGTCATCACCATTGCTTTCACTGCCAACAACACTACCGCCACCACCACCACCACCACCACCACCATCGTCATCATCGAGCTCGTAATCATCATCATCATTATTGTCAACATTACCACCGCTACATAACCATCACCACCACCACCACCATCACAAATACCATCATCACCATCATTTTTATGAACATAAAAACTGT
Source organism: Octopus sinensis (assembly GCF_006345805.1). NCBI lineage: Eukaryota > Metazoa > Mollusca > Cephalopoda > Octopoda > Octopodidae > Octopus > Octopus sinensis. The sequence continues at coordinate 174,455,100 of NC_042997.1, forward strand.
CACCATCGTAATCACCATCATCATCATCATCAACAACAACATTTTTTATTATCTTTTATTTTATTTTTTTTTTTACTTTTTACTTGTTTCAGTCACAAGATTGCTACCGTGCTTGGACACTGCCTTGAAGAAATTTAGTCCAACGAATCGACCCCAGCACTAAAATAAGATCAAAGGTCCTTTCCGTGGCATGGGCTCATTAAGGCCGGTTTCCTATATTCTGTAGTGTGTATATCTCCTCCCTAGACGGGACGCCAGTCCATCGCAGCATTACTCAATTTTGCCAGTTGAATGACCTGGAGTAAAATAAACTAATGTATTTCGTTTAAGAACACAGCGCAGTGTCTTGTAGAGGAATCGAAACAGTTTTGTGATTATAAGTTCAGCAACCTAACCACTAAGTCACGCGCTCCACCTCCACAGCACATAACGTAGGCATAAACCATCCAGTAAAACATATATAATCGACACACAAGATCCACTAACATCAAAACAAACCACACCTCAAGGACACATACGTAGTATACTAGTGTTAATCTATGACCTGAAAAGCCAATATTGCACACATCACAAGTATACTAGATATTGCGGGGGAAACTTCTCAAAACATTATGATGTTTAACAATAACTCCACCACCGCCACCAATAACAACAACAACAACAACAAGAAAAATAACAACAAAACAACAACAGCAACAATAAAAATAATAAAAATAATAATGGTTTCAAATTTTGCCACAAAGGCAGCAGTTTGAGAGTGGGGGAGATGAGTCGATTACATCGACCCAAGTGGTACTTATTTTATCGAACCCGAAAGGATGAAAGGCAAAGTCGACCTCGGCGGAATAATAATAGTAATAATAAATGCCCTGGTGCAGTACCAGGAATTGGCTCTCATGGCTTCTGATCTAATCTGATTGGAAATGTTATCATGTAGATTATTTTGTTTTGGTATAAAATATGGGCTGCAGTAAATATTCTGCTCAACACCACAGATTAGCTGTCAGGTATTTAACCTTATCCGGTTGAGCATGTCCCTTGGTGGCTGACGGTATGTGCATCTCTGATCATGAGCAGAAGTAGTGGAGCAGCATAGCCACATGTTGAAAGAAATTTTGTGGAGTTTGAATAATTCAATATCCTTAAACAACCGCTCAGGGACATTTTGAGAGGGATGGGCTACTCGACCTAAAGAAAATTCTAACTGGGCCTCACCTGAAAAATTATGCGCTGTTTATCTTGATAGGTCACCATGTCGCGCACATATGGTTGTGATGCATGTGTAACCTTATCGGACGGGTAGTCATGATGGGTATACGGGGCTTCGTATATTTCACCCCAGTGTGACTTTGATGGCATACAATTGCTCTCTCACTCAATAATAATAATAATAATAATGATAATAATAATAATAATATTAATAATAATAATAATAATAACAATAATAATAATAATATGGTTGCGAACACAGCATTAGAGCAGAAGAAAACACATAGAACGGTATGTAAAAAATGCCACAGAACCGCTATTATTAGAAGTAAGATGGTTAGGCTTGTGTAGGATGAAAAATTGCAAAGATAAAGCACTCTAAAAGAAATTGAAAACGAATGAAACTGAAAATAGGTGGATAAAGAAAAGTATGCATGGTCAATTTCATAGGGATGTTAAAGATAAGACAGACAGAGAAAAAATATAGCTGTGGTTGACTAAAAGTGATTCAAAACCGGAAATGGGGGCTCTAATCTATGCTGCCCAAGAGCAAGCACTAAGAACAAATTACATAATATACAGAATAGACAACATATCAGAGTGTGATACTTGCAGAATTTGTGGACAAAATGGTGAAACCGTATGGCATATTACCAGTCAATGTACGCCACTGGCCCAGGAGGAATATAAGAGACGCCACGACAATATAGCAAGGCTTGTCCATTGGACACTTTGCAACAAGTATGGACTTGACACAGCAAAAAATTGGTACGACCATAAACCCGAAGGCATCAACGAAAATGATAATGCAAAGATCCTATGGGATTTTATGGTTCAGTGCGACCATGAGATTGAGAATAGGAAGCCAAACATAGTTTTAATTGAGAAAGAAAGCAAACTATGCTGGATCATAGATATAGCATGCCCAGCTGACAAGGAATGCGATTAGGAAGAAAGAAAAGTCGATAGATATGACATGTTAGCTTGGACGGTTAAACAATTGTGGTCGATATAAAAGGTGGTTGTAGTAACAATAATTGTCGAAACCCTGGGAACAGTGAGCAAAAATCTTGAGAAGTACATGGAACAAATACGGGCTGCAGTAAAGGTGGAGCACTTGCAGAAAACAGCACTGCTTGGAACCGCTTGAATACTTCGGAAGGTGCTCGAAAAATAAGGGATGTTTCCTTAGTTTACTGGTAGTGAACAGCTGACACCGTAGTACATCTGCAGCGTATGAGGCTGTAGGAAGGCAACAATAATACTAATTCGTCATTATATGTTCAATACCCTATAGGGACCAGCAGTTCTTATGTTGATATCATTATCACCCATTACTGGCTGTGTACATCTGGACTTAATTCAAAACCAGAAGTCTTCATTATGGCAGAGCAGGATCTGTATCTGCTCACTAGAAGTTACCAAGGTAACATTCTTAAAAAATCGTGCTAATCCTTCCTGTCGCTTTCGTCTCATAAGCAGAGAAACAATTGACCTTTAGTTGTTGTATTTTAGCCTTAAGTGAGTAAACTGATCACAATAAGAGACCTGGTCAGTATTTGTACTACCTCATTATGGACTGCCATGTGAGAAAAACCAGTGGTTACATAAGACCGCAATGTAGTAAAAATTAAAATTCATCTCTCTTTGGGATTTTATTATTCAGACTAATCGAACTATTCAGACCAAATACACCACATATAGTGACGTAAAATCACATTGACAAAACATGGTTGTGCACACATTTGTCAAATCGAGCAGACTGAAAGAGCTCTTCGAAAATGTTTGAAAAGTTCAGTAAATACAAGGACCTTGAAATAGAGGTTTCAAAAATGACATCTAAGAACTACAAATGTAGCTTTGATTGTTGGAGCTTTGAGGATAAATGTCAAATGGAGCTCTTAGATAGATAGATAGATAGATAGATAGATAGATAGATAGATAGATAGATAGATAGATAGATAGATAGATAGATAGATAGATAGATAGATAGATAGATAGATAGATAGATAGATAGATAGGTAGATAGATAGATAGAAAGATAGTTCTGGTTAGAGATGGAAAGCTATGATAACGGATAGAATACTGATATCGAAAGAATCAACTGTTTAGTTTCACTAACGCATCATTGTAAGTTACGAGTTTGTCTAAATGTGTGAATACGCTTCTACATGTGTGTAGTAGACTGACAGATCTATATCTCATCATTGTAATAAATTCTGGTGTTGCAATCTCCTGATATAATCTGGTAGTTATTTGTTTTCAAATGTAATAGTATAGCATCCGAAACAAAGATTAAGGCAGGATGAAGTCATATTATGTGTAGAAATAGCATAGATTATACATATGACTATTTTTTAGGCACTAATTACGCTGAGTTCAGTACCGTAGCAAACGTTGCACTAACGACTACTATATGTCACTCATACATATATGCATACATACATATACAGAGGTTTATTATATGTGTGGGTGCGTATACATACATATATATATATATATATATATATATATATATATATATATGTATATATATATGTGTGTGTGTGTGTGTGTGTGTGTGTGTGTGTGTGTGTGTGTGTACGAGTGTGTGTATGAGTATATGTGTGTGTATGTGTGTGTGTATGTGTGTTTAAGTATCTTTTGAAAGCAAATGAATGCAAGTTATTCTGTTGTGTCTGGGGAGAGTCCTTTTCTTTATATAATTTCCACTTATTTCTTATTTTTATTATCCTAAAATATTCGTTGCGTCTTGCAACCTTTTCAATAGTCTTGACTCTGTCCGTTATTTACACTACAGTGTTCCTAGATGTCTCCCCTATGTATGTCGTGTTCATGTCTTTACAAGCACCTTCTATGCATCTCATGCATAGTTCTACAGTTAACGCCAGGGCTAATCCTACATAAATAAGAATAAGAAATAAATGGAAATTTTACCGGTGAGTGTGTTAAATTATAAGGCACAAAAAGAAAACGACTCTCCCCAGATACAACAGAATATGCTTCAACACACGAACTCATATAAAGAATCTTGCAAACCAAATCCCAAAACGAAATATAATGCAAGTTAAGAAAGTTTAATAGTATAGTTTGATAGGAAGCGTTGATGCTTCATAGGGCTAAATAGCAGTGGTGTGATTCCCTTCATGGGACTGTCATATTAAGTGGACAGTATACAACTACTCAGTTTGATAGTACTTTTACCGAAATTCTCAATATTTCAAGCTTAGAACTCTTCTACAGTAAATTTATCGAGAGAAGGTGTTGATGGTTGATTTCTCTGCACTGTAGCGTGTATGAAGGGTTCTGTGCATTGCTCTATTATCCAGTCAGCTGCTTGTAATTAAGAGTTGTTTTTAATTCGCGAGCTTCTTAATTAAAATAGCTTCTTTTATTTTCAAGTTCCCAATCTTCTCTTCTATAGCTTCAACAGAAAATTGAATGTCTTGGCTGTTGCTTTTCCATAGGTGTTTTTAGATGGAAGAAGCATTAGGATAGAAGTATCGTTGAACCCATATGTGAACTGTTCTGATGGTACTTCTGATGCAGAACTTACTAAATTTTTTACACGTGATTTTATGCGACACGTTGAAATTCAGACATAGGTCTCCATCTTTGATCGAGTAGTATACATAAGTATAGTTAGTACAATATACATAAGTATACTTGTGTATACTCAGGCAGTATACATCAGGTGTTGTTTTGTCTTGGACTACTGTTGGTGGGGAACCTGATCAGAAGAGGTCTGGGGTCTTGCCAGTCGTATATTCAATCCATCCTTACGGATCACACGGCAGATTGCAGCAGTTGCTTTTTCGTTAAAATGTGGTAGTTTCAAAACACACATGCTATCCTTAGATGTATGGGTTTGTTTTCAGGTGGTCTGGTGGTGTCTTGACGTTTCTTGTTAGAGTATGAATAGCTAATTTCTGTCAAAACATTTCGGTATTGGGTGGTGTTGGAGATTTTACTTCCTGCCTTACTACTCATTGTGAAACCTGTGATTCTCATTCCTAATGTAGTTTATTTTAGTTCTGATGAATAGGGATGAAATATAATGTGCAAATAGACCCCTGCATGCTGCTTTTCTGGAGAAGTTTGTGGACATGGACCCGTTCTATGTGATTTTGAGCAGAGTATGGAACCACTGATTTTGGGGTGCTTCTGTTCAAATTTTATATGTTCATTGATATTATTTAAGATATTGTATACTTTTATTGTCTCCTTGCGAGATGATGTTAATATGAGGATGTGGTCCAGAGATTTGTTTGTAAATAGATCCCTCGAACTGGAAGGCGGTGTTGTACTTCTTAATAGTTACTAATTCGTTGATAGCTGGTGCTGTAAGCTCAAAACACTTAAGATTGCAAGAAAAGATAATTGCTGAGACATTATATGGGGAAGCATTGTCCAGACTAAAGGAGGAGGGTTTTTTGTTTTCTAAGTATAGATAGGTTGAGATCTTTCTGCTTGATGATGATTTCGATGGAGCTTTCAACATATCCTGGGAAGGTTAGAAGTAGTGGCTTAAGAATATTAGACAGAAGTCAAGAGATTTTGTAAATCAATCCGTTAATGCTGGAGACAATAGGTCTAATATTTAAATATGGTCCGGATTAATGTGTTTATATGAAGTGATCGAAGTTGCGGGCAATGCTGTTTCTTATGATGAAGATGCGTTTAATCTTGTTCGAGAGTTCTCTCTCTTCACAGATATTCGCTTCGAAGCTGGCTAGAAGTGATGTTACCGACCTTTTCACATAGTGTTGTGCCAGCTCGAATGCCAGCTCATCGTATTTATCCTTATGTATAACGAGGACTACCCTTCTTTTATACGAAGGCAGATATATAGGGTTGATTGAACTTAGGTTTTATAGATTGAGGAATTGAGATCTAGAGAGATTAAAATGAGTGGAAGGATTTTTTAAGATGTCGAAAATTAAATGTTTAAAGCTCATTAGCTTACATTGAATTCGGTGTTAAAGGGGGCGGGGAACGTGCTATCTGGTAGTATGTGAGATATCTAGTGGGGGTGCATAATAGAATTGGACCTACAGATAGTTTTATTGGAAGATGGAAACTAAAACTTCAGAACTGATATCCTTTTTAGCTGGTGTATATATGTGTGTGTGTGCGTGCTCGCGCAAAAAGATATACACAGAAAAAATATATATGTATCTTTAATCTTTAATCTATTTGAGTCATTAGACTGCGACCATACTGGCGTACTGCCTTGAAAAACTTTTAGTCGAATAAATCGACCTCTGTATACCCATGTTTTTAAAGCTTGGTATTTATACTATCGGCTTCTTTTGCCAAACTGCTCAGTTACGGGGACGTAAATAAACCGGTACCAGTTGTCAAGCGGTGGTGGGGGATAAATACAGATACAAAGTACGACACACGTACACGCACACACACAAACACACATACGACGATCTACTTTCGGTTTTCGTTTACCGAATACCACTCACATGGCTCTGGCCAGCCCGCGACTATAGTACAAGACACTTGTCGAAAGTGCGACTGGCTGATTTTCGACTTTTAAAGATTAATAAATTAAGTATCGATAAAATAAATTAAGTATCAGTAATCGAAACCAGTCTGCTCTGTTAAAAATTGTACTGGCATTGTGCCTATTCAGAAGTGACCAGTAACCAAATAAATAAAACTCTCACTGTTTGTTGAAATCAGTAAAACTGCAATTGAATTATCGCTTGTGATTTAGTCTGTATCTTTGGGAATCAAACTTTATTCGATAAATTCGCATTTACTGAATGTTAAGTCTCTCTTTGAGTAAGAAAATTACTTACTTTCAATTTAAACTATTTGGCAAGTAGATACCAACAAATTCAATGTTAGAGATATTTCAGTGTCCCAAGACACGAAATCTTGTATGCACTAGAAAACCTGGCTTTGAAGGTTTGTATAACATTGAAAGGCATTGCAGAAACCGAACAGCAGAACAATGAAAAGTCGATACGACGTGTATGGAGCAATAGGCATGATATATCAATGTGTCAAAACCAGTTGCAAATCGATGACAGGCGAAATCAAACAAAGACCTTGATCGATTTTCTTGTTCAATTAACTAGATAGCCATTATTACTTTTTTTCTGATATAATAAATGGAAATACAGGCGAAAATTCAGATAAAAATTGTCTCTTTTTATTTTAAATTTAATTATAAGATCAAAGGAGAAGAGTTAATCTTTAAAAGTTGTTCCAATGATGTTGGTGTAACGGGGAAACAAATTAGATGCAGGACTTCGTTCGTTTGATACTGATATTTCCTTTCAATTCCAGGACAGCTACTCCATTGAGAGAACACCAGACCGAGTGGAGATCAAGTTTCTGCAATAAGGTTTTGTTGCGAATAAAAGATAGCTCGAAAAACCATGCGGTTGTTTCAACTCCAAAGAACGTGAAACTATGCAAATTTATATTAAAGTCATGCTACGGTATCAATAAAAGAAAAGCCAAAGAGAATTCTCTATTCTTTCTTATCACTTTATGATCTATAAATTGTAAATACAGCCAAATTTTGGAGAGTTGAGACGGCTGAAACATTTCATAATGTCTCCTTCTCGTACTGATATTAAAAATTTAAATCTAGTCTGCGCTATATGAGATCCTAATTGTAAGTTAAAGAAAGGAGGCCAGTCGGGAAAGTAACAGATGTTGTTGCCAAATTCAAACTCCCAGTTAGTTCTGACGTGACTGCTAATAAATAATACCAAGCAAATTTAAACTCACTGCTGGTGTATGAGGAAATAATTTGGAATAAGTTTTAAAATCTGTCCGATTCTTCATTTCCCCGTTTCAAAATAAAACTTCTTTTGATATCTGAGATATTTAGAACGATTCTCTACCTACTAAAACATTATCTGACGCAAGCCAACACTCAGCCCGCTTGAAATTGTTAAGTCTACTTTAAATCACATCCTTTTATCTTAATTATAGAAAGGACTCACTGTTTATTGCGAATTTATATAGTCCTAAGAAGGTGGATTTGCCACTGCTGACACGCTAGAAGAGAAGTGGCCTGGGGTTAAACAGGAACAAGAGACTTATCAACGAAGGGGACGCGCAGCAATATACTAATTTATATTTATATGAAATGTGCTTCTTACAGGATAAATGTTCATCTAACGTTACTGATTTAGGAAATAAGGCCAACATTAAGCAAATAAATTATTCCTTTAAATTTATAATTTATAGTAAACGTTTTTATGTTATTTTGATATGCTCTCCTTCTGGTTTGAACAGTTTTATGATCAAAGACAACCCTGCCAATTAGTCCAATTTTTTTGTTTATCGACAATTAAAAGTTGTACAGAATATTTAGAACAATAAGAAGAATCTCTATCCGAGGAGATTCAATTAAAAGTCTACAACTTTCAAGATTTATGCAGATGATGATTTTCTTAGTCATACGGTGTGCATACAACTTATAATGGGATGGGCTGATTATTAGCTGAACGTGTTGTTTTAGGCCTTACAAAATGTTTGTGTTCCTGCACAAAGTGACCTGTACATTGAATCAATCATCTTCGTGGATGGCTGGCACCACATAAGAATTGAGTATCCGTTTGTATCTTGAGAGTAGTTTGTCAACTGATGGGTACCGTGACGATGAAATTCACTCACGAATTTAAAATGTTTTGGCAAATTATTAAAGAAAGAATGATCAGACACGGCTGACGGTTACAAACAACGGTGAGAACAATCATTGCTTTTTCGAACGAAATCTCTTGTAATATTCTTTCTGTTTTGGGTCCATGACACACCCATGTTAACTTTTGCCTCTGAAATGCAGCGATCCAGTTGTTTGCTTGTTAGAAATCTGTTACCAACAACGTTTATTGTTAACCGATTGCAAAATAAATAAATAAATAAATAAATAAATATGTATGTCTGCGCGCGTGTGTGTGTGTGTATTTATATATACTTATATATATATATATACTTATATATATATATATATATATATATATATATATATATATATATATATATATATATATATTATATTAAATTAGAGATAAAACCACTATTAGGCAAATGATACAATGAAACACTTAAGCCAATACATAAGATTAATTAATTTATATTATTTAAATAAATATAATATTTTACTATAAAATTGGATTCAATCCTAAATCTGATTTTTCCCTGTAAGTTTGGATTTATTCCCTAATATTTTATTATATATATATATATATATATATATATATATGAATAATCATCAAAGAGAGGATTATATGCAGTTCTGCAGATTTAATTACCAAATCGCTTAGAAAACTATTATAAACCATTAAATATAATTTTTCTATAATTTACCCATATGACACTTGAATTCTAGGATATAGATTTACAATCTTCCAAATTACTTTTGTCAACAAGAAGTTGATATATGAATAATTGTGATTTTTTTTTCTTAATAGCTTACTCAGAGGAAAGCAGTGCTCATAACCCCATTTTGGGGGCTTTTTCAGGGTAGAGATTTGTCTCAATGCTTGCAACCGATTGGACTCTGCTAAAGATACCCATCATCCAAGTGACTTGGACGTAGCAGAGTTGTGTTTCAAGAAAGTTCTGTGTGTGTGTGTGTGTGTGTGTGTGTGTGTGTGTGTGTGTGTGTGTTTGTAAATAACATCTTGAATAATGTCTTGATATAGCTCTGCCAATTAGAGGTCCTGCCAAATCATGACAAATTTCTCTTCTGGATGGATTAGTCCGCCAAGCATGATATACGTTTACAAGAGAAATTGAAAACACTTGTCTATCCTTTCCTTCGTTGTCCACGTTTTATTAATATGTAGAAATATGTTATAAAGCAACTAATGACGTTCGTCTAGAGTCAATGAAGATATTTCAGTGCCGTAGGTCTCCAGACCTACTAGAAATAGCAACCAGTTCTTACTAAAATATCTTAAAATAGAGAAAGAGAAAGACAGAGTAGGTAAGACGGTCCTGCTTGAAATTTTAAAAAAATGTGGGATGTTTTTGATCATAGACTTGCCTATTTAGGGGTCAAATGTAATACATCCCACTTCTGAATGAAAACTTATGCATACCGTTACCGGCCTGTGTATTCAGATTGTATGGGTCTACCTGTTGATGCTCTCCAAAGTGTGGAATGAGGTCGTGTAAGACGAAAACATTGGTACCTTAATAAATATCAGCTAACTGATCGACGGAACTATGAAGATAGCTTTTCCTCTGCAGCGTAAGCGAAAATTATCTCGGACAAAAGCCGCTCTTGACGAAAGCCATCTCTGATAAAAGATCCGTATGTTAATATTAACCTAGAATGAACGTCCCGAAACACAATCTCCTCTTGGGGAAAAAGAAATTCCTACATTGATGTCACTTCAACAACTACAAATTCACCGATGTACAAACACAGCTCCAACATAAGGCGGCAAGCTGGCAGAAACGTTAGCACACCGGGCGAAATGCTTAGCCGTATTTCGTCTGTCTTTACGTTCTAAATTCAAATTCCGCCGGGGTCGACTTTACCTTTTATCCTTTCGAGGTCGATAAATTAAGTACCAGTTGCGTACTGGGGTCGATCTAATCGAGTGACCCCTCACCCAAAATTTCGGGCCTTGTGCCTAGTGTAGAAAAGAACATAAACCACTCCCTCCAGTACTATGTACTTAAGATTTAGCCTACAATCTCAATGTAATTATATTGCCATCACATCACCTCTGTAACAGTAATGTTTAAAGAAATATCCTTACCGTAATATCTAATGTACACAGTGATAAAGTTACTATGAGGTTCCTCGAATTGTTACAAATTGTAGTCAAAGCTAATAATGTTGCGGAAACAAGAGATTCCAGAGGTATCCACCACCCCACGAACTAGGACGCGTAAGATCTGTGTTGCAAGATGCGGCCCTACAGCTAGACGCGTGGGCGTTGCACAGAGTTTCTGTTATATTGCTCTGAGAATAGTTAATCCGGGACTGGTCTTACTCAAAAATAGGCCGAAAGGAAAATGTCCCTGAAAGTTCGGTCAGGGCTGGCGAACGCCTACGTTGCTTCCTTTCTCTATAGACATCTGATCGTTGTGGCCTGCCTCATATCACATCAGATCAGACTGAACTTTTACATTTTGTGGGAGGAATTCGTTTCACTGGTGGAAAGGTTCAGTTTCTGTCAATACTTGCTATATGAAGGACTGGGCATGCTGTTGGTAATGATGTGCAGACAGGCTCTTCAGTTACAGCATTTCCAACAATTTTGTGTCAGTGAACAGCCGTGAACACCTTTTGTCAGACGCTTTTTTCCCACCAAGTTGTTTCTTTGGCAGAACTACTGTTCAGGGTCAAGCAAAATCCGAGACAGGTTTGGCATCTGGAATGTCAAGACCTCTAGCAACCGGTTGGCAGAAATTTCACATTGACATTCAATAGAAAATTAGTCGAATAAAATATCAACAATGTTCTCGGGTATATCTGGGCGTCAACGAAAATGAGGTAGTTGGCCTGTTCCGGAAGTTTATTGGTTCGAGGTCCCCGAATAATTTCTGGAAATCCTTTGCTTGGTAGTACTTCCGAGATTACTGCCACAAATATGCATGCAGAGCAACAGGAACATTCTGAACACACTCTTCCAGCGCCCGAGCAGTGCTGATTTGTGGAATTATGTCGAACAGCTGAAATCACATGTAGGATGGATTCAGTTATCATATGAGACCATTGTGAAAAGGTAAGCAGTGTTTACCTATCTGGTGGCTTTATTGAAAGAAACTGAGTAGTGAACAGGACTGAAAGGGCTGAAGACAAACACTTACCTCTAGTTAAACCGTATTTTAAGTTTCACTTGAAAGGAAAAGTGAGCGCGGAAAGGGAAGATTTTCCTTCTAGTAAATTTGTTGAAAAGTGGATGAGATTGACGCTTGTGGTTCGAATAAACATATGCATTTAGAAGTGAAGAAAGACATCTTAGAGAGGGTGCTCACTCCAGTGGTCTGTGCATCCGTGGTTTCTACTGAAAGTCCTCGGAGGTCTCACACCCAATGGTAAATTTTTTACGTTTAAAATTTTATTGCTAGCATGCTTGTTTTAACTTACATGTATAACCCCACACAGTTTTTGTAACCCCCATCCCACCTTGTTATGTCCTTGATTTTATGGAAGCTCTGATGGCTGATTAAGAAACGCTGATGCGTCTACGCCAAAAGAGATCATCATCACCATCATGATCATTGGTGTCGCTATCATCACCATCGTCATCATAATCGTCGTCGTCGTCGTCATCAACATTATTATTATTTTCATTACTGTTGTTCTAGTGATTACTATGATGATGATGGTCGTTGTAGTGGTGGTGGTGGTGGTGGTGGTGGTATTTGATGTTTGCATTTTTGCATTAAAAGTAAGTTATATTCAAAGACACATTTATCAAAAGTATTTCCCATGATGGAGAAGATAGGAATTGGAGGGTTGAGGGTTGGCGTGTGCACTTTAAATTTGACTTCAGATACTTTAAGCTTGATATATAGTGTTGTTTATCTTTTTTCTTGTTTCGTTTTTTTCTTTTTTTTTTGCCATTTTCGGAGTAAAAAACAAACAAGCAAATAAAACAGCGTTTATCTTAGTCTACATACATGAGTTCTTTGTATGTTGATGTCGTGTTAATGTATTTATGGTTTTACTTCAAGGCTCGTTAACGACGACGTTTCTGAATGGTGGCGAGACAAAGTGTAGTATTACCTTTGACGTCGCCGACGATGAAATCACTATATAGTCTCTGAAACTGCTAGAAATAGGAGCTAAATCTCCGTCATAAAACATTTCATTAATTTAATCTTGTGCTTACAAATAGCCCAGAGAATAAAAAATGTGTGAACATGGAGGCGCTGACGTAGCTGTGTGGTAAGAAGTTTGCTTGAAGGCGGTGAGCTGGCAGAAACGTTAGCACGCCGGGCGAAATGCGTAGCCGTATTTCGTCTGCCATTACGTTCCGAGTTCAAATTCCGCCGAGGTCGACTTTGTCTTTCATCCTTTCGGGGTCGATAAATTAAGTACCAGTTACGCACTGGGGTCGATATAATTGACTTAATCCATTTGTCTGTCCTTTTCTGTCGAGTTGGAGGCACATGGCCGAGTGGTTAGAGCAGCGGACTCGCGGTCGAGGGATCGCGGGTTCGAATCTCAGACCGGGCGATGTGTGTGTTTATGAGAGAAATACCTAAGCTCCACGCGGCTCCGGCAGAAGGTAAAGGCGAACTTCTGCTGACTCTTTCGCCACAACTTTCTCTCACTCATTCCTCCTGCATCTAGCAGCTCATCTGCGATGGACCAGCGTCCCGTCCAGGTGGGGAACCTATACGCCAAGGAATCCTGAAAGCCGGCCCTTATGAGCCAGGCGTGGCTCGAGAAGGAACAAACAACAACAATTCAGGCATCACAGTTTTTACCCCTCAGTTTATTTTAATGCCGGTAGGTGCAACTGACCTATCGTTTATCAATTTCACACCTAATCCTGGAAATAGTTTCGCCCCCAGTCGATCGGTGAAAATAGTAACCAACGAATCCCTTCCTTCATTTCTTCGTTCCATTTCTGCTTCCTTCCTTACTTTTTCATTTCTTCCGTGTCCAATTCAATGGTGACTTCACTGACTTGAGAGAGCAAGTGAAATGCATGTGATTTTATGAGGTTTAAACTGACTCACATATTCAACAATTAATATTGTCATCTCGTTGTTCATTTGTTTTACAGACTACAGTGCTAATGAGTGAACAGGTTAAAAACAATGTACCGAGAGTTGCTGGCAAGCTATTGAGCCTTTTATTGTTTGCTATTATAGACATGGTAATCCAATGCAAAACGGAGCTTCAGAGATTGTAAAAAGTCACGCCATTTCTGAGACAAGAGTCCACAATTCACATACGCACACACGCACACACGCACGCGCGCATAGATACAGCTACGCACAAAATACTGAGTGTATAGTAAATATACATACATATATACATATATTATAAATATATTATGTATAGGCGTGGTTGTATGGTAAGAAGCTTGTTTCCAAACTACATGGCTACAGTTTCAGTCCTCTGCGTAGCATCTTGGGCAGCTCTCCATTTCTTTTAGAGATACGTTGTCATCCGCTGGTATTGATACATCAATTAGAAAACTTGTCAGTGGATTTGGTAGACAGAAACTGAAAAAAAGCCCATCATATATATATATATATATATATATATATATATATATAGCAATAATAATTCTCTAAATGAGATATAGACAGTGACTGCTCCATAATATAAGGGATATTAGCCAACCGAATATGGCTAGGGACAGGGCAGGGTGGTGGGGGTGTCACTGTTGCATTTAGCCCCAGGCGAACATCAACGCCACCAGATAGGCCTGACGCCATCACGGCGTCCTCTATCTTGCAAAGAGAGATAATTCACCAAGAAGCAGATACCACAGTGGTATTTGTCTTTGTATTTTGAGAGTTTCTCCATTTCTTTTAGAGACACGTTGTCATCCGCTGGTATTGATACATCAATTAGAAAACAATTTTTTCTTCATGGTCTCTGACAACTATATCTGGTCAATTGGCCTTAATTTCTCTATCTGTGTGTATTGGCATATCCCAGATTATGGTTGATTTCTCGTTTTCTGTGACCTTTTCTGGTGTGTGCCTATACCATCTTTTTTCTGTTGTTATTCCATAATGTTGGCATAGTTTCCAGTGTATATAGGTCCCAACTCTGTCGTGTCTGTGAATATATTCCTTCTTAGCCAGGACTGGGCAGCCAGAGATAATATGATTTATTGTTTCTTGTCCATCTCCACATATTCTGCAGTTACTTGTTATATTTCTTTTCATTACATGTTTTTGGTAATTTCTGGTGGGGAGGCTTTGGTCTTGTGCTGCTATTAAAAATCCTTCTGTCTCTGCTTTGAGTCCTGAGCTTCTCAACCATTGTTGGGATTTTTCTTTGTCTATTTCTTTTGCATTTAGTTTTGCATTTATTATTATTATTATATTATTATTATTATTATTATTATTATTATTATCATCATTATTATTATTGATATTAATAAGGGATCATCAATCCGGGCAAAATACTTCTAAGCTCTCTGTTAATAAAACTGCACCAGGATAACAAGGGTTTTCGGTTGGTAGAGCACTCTAGATAATCCTAAAGTGAGATCCGGAGTCGAAGTCCATCACCAATCGACTTTGTAAATCATTGGTTGCGTTACCAATTTAATATGGTATGTATTCAAGGCGGCGATCTGGCAGAAACGTTAGCACGTCGGGCGAAATGCTTAGCGGTATTTCGTCTGCCGTTACGTTAGGCAGCGGAGGTTTGAAATCGGAGTTTCCCTCTCCTAGTTGGGCTGCCAGTCAAGTCTATCGAGTCCCAACTACCCGAAGCAACTGGTTTTAAGGCGCCAGTGACTCGCCTTTGCCACTTCTCCTGTCAGTGGGAACAATTTCGCCGCGGGAAGGCCATGAGTTGGACTTGACTGTCAGAGGCTATTTGAGACGCACACCGTGGGAGCACTTTGTAGGCAGTGGGAGCTTATCCCCGCTACCACTCCCGGCTATGAAACATTATACCATATATATGTTTCTCTGTGTGTATATGTATGGATGTGTGCGTGTGTGTAACTATGTGTGTATATACATACACTATACCGTAGTATAATACACTATACTGTATAACAAATTCGGTGATATGTGATACTGGATGCTATTCACGATAATACGTAAATTTATTAATATTTCCCCTGTGAACAAAGAAGAAACAAATTAATAATATCATAGTTTCATTTCAGCAAGTAAAACATATGGTGGAAAGGGCATAAAGATATGAGACGAAAGCAAAAAACAATTAAGGCATGTGTACAATGAAAAAGTAACCAAACGAAAGGGACAGAACTCTAATAAATCGGGCAGAGTAACTTATATTTATATACAGGCGCAGGAGTGGCTGTGTGGTAAGTAGCTTGCTAACCAACCACATGGTTCCGGGTTCAGTCCCACTGCGTGGCATCTTGGGCAAGTGTCTTCTGCTATAGCCCCGGGCCGACCAATGCCTTGTGAGTAGATTTGGTAGACGGAAACTGAAAGAAGCCTGTCGTATATATGTATATATATATATATATATATATATATGTATGTTTGTGTGTGTTTGTGTGTCTGTGTTTGTCCCCCTAGCATTGCTTGACAACCGATGCTGGTGTGTTTACGTCCCCGTCACCTAGCGGTTCGGCAAAAGAGACCGATAGAATAAGTACTGGGCTTACAAAGAATAAGTCCCGGAGTCGATTTGCTCGACTAAAGGCGGTGCTCCAGCACGGCCGAAGTCAAATGACTGAAACAAGTAAAAGAGTAAAAGAGTAATATATTCTAGGTAGCCAGTTTCATTAATAAATAACTGTTGATTTCTATTTCTTTGTCTATAAAAATGAAATGTGTTTACATGTCACTGAACATACAGGGTTAACTAAAATTTATAGATATTTTTTGTAATGCAATATAGCATTGAAACAAATCACCAGTAGCATACTAATTGAAGGAACATCCTAGAATGTATTATATGTGTAAATAAGTCTGTGTCTCTTCGTGGACGACTAAAAGGGTACTCGGTCACAAGTGCATGAATGTATGTAGCATAAATCCTCGAGTATAATACGCATTTTTTCCCCGAAATTTAAAGGTCAAAATCCCTAATGCGCACCATATACGAAGTTAAAAATGAAAAATATTTTCTATGCAATGTCTGAGTCTCTGTTTGCTGTCCGGCAATGTGTATTCAGACGCATTTTGTGATGTCAGGCAGGAAAATACCTTAAGCTAAGCCTGAAAGTTATGAAGTCATAAAAGAATCATCCATAACTTGCAGTAAGCAACATTTATTCAACATTTATTCAACATTATTACTGTTATTTCTGTATTTTCTGCAAACAAAATGCACAAAAAAGCTACACGTTTGCATTATGTTATATATACAATAATAATAAAGGACATTACCGTATGCATTTTTACAAACAAAGGACGTTATATAGACCTCCTTGACTCAAGTTAGAGAAGGGGTGCGTATTATACACAAGGTTTAGGTTTTTCAGAGGTACAGCCCCCTAAAAATCCTCTGCGTATTATACTCAAGGGCGGACTATACTCGAGGATTTACGGTATGTATGTATGTATGTATGTATGTATGTATGTATGTATGTATATGTGTGTGTGTGTTTATACCTGCATGCACGCATGTATGTATATAGATATGCATGTCTGTTCTATTTTTTGATTATTATATATCTTCCACTGAGGAGGGAACTGGTTTCGAGCGAGGAGACTGTATGTATGTATTTGCAGTATTTCAGCCATCTCGTTACGTTCTGGGATCAGATTCCGCCCAGATGGATAACATAAGTTACAATCAAGTGTTGAGAACAATGGCATCAATCATGCAGTTAATGTGTGTATGCGTGTGTGTGTGTGTGTGTGTGTGTATGTGTGTGTGTGCGCGCGTTTGTGTGTGTGTGTGTCAGTGTCTGTGTTCGTGCGTGTGTGTCAGTGTGTATGAGGATGTGTCGTGCCAACAACACGCTGCTACGAATCGCTTGTAAATTTGTTCGTCTAATACCTGTGCGTTACCGACTTGTGGAGTTACGTAGAACATCTGTTGTCGCGTGTAGGACGTTTCCGACTTTCAGCTGTTTCCTCTGGAAATATCGTCC
The DNA here is from genome assembly GCF_006345805.1 of Octopus sinensis. Taxonomy (NCBI): domain Eukaryota; kingdom Metazoa; phylum Mollusca; class Cephalopoda; order Octopoda; family Octopodidae; genus Octopus; species Octopus sinensis. The sequence goes on from NC_042997.1 coordinate 174,473,033, forward strand.
TGCTTCCAGTTCATGTGGTGGTCAAGATTGAAAGGGCAGAAGACAGACACCTTCCTTTCCGGCTAAAGCCTTGTCAAATTTTAAAGTTTCACTAGAAAAAGGAAGGCGATGTTGGATAGGTAAGTACTACCTCGCCACAAATTTGTTGAAACGTTGATGAGAGTGACAGAAGATTGCGCTGGGTATGCGCCTGTGGATTTAAGGAGGAAGATAAAGAGACAACAATTGCCCTAGAGGTCAGGTTGACGGTGGTTTTGTTAGGGTTTTCACAGCCAGTTCTTGTTTTTTTTTCCGTTTTTTGTATGCCCTTTTTTCATCTTCGATCTCATTGTTTGTTTATGTCTGACATCCCAGATACGAAACGTCGTAACAAAAGTCACTGCTGGCTATATATTTCTTTAGATTATAGATAGAGATAAGTTTAACAAGTGAATTTATTTTCTATTGGGTTGTCCGGAAAGTTCACGTCGATTTTTAAAGGAAAGAAAAAGGTCAATAAATACTTGCCATTACATTTTTAATCAACCAAATAGGAACGAATTTTGTTGCACAATGCGTCTCCATCGTTTCTTTAACTTGAAAATACCCTTTTCCCAGAATTCAGGTGGTTTCATGACAAAGAATTCATCAAGGCATCTTTTTACGTCATCCAAAGAATTGAAATTTTTACCATTAAGACTATTCTGTAGAGACCTGAATCAGTGGAAATCCGAAGGAGCAATATCTGGTGAATATGGAGGGTGGGGTAACACACCCCAGCCGAGCTGCAGCAATTTTTGTCTGGTTCCTAAAGCATTAAGTGCCGAAAATGAACTTTCTTATCTTCCATTTTAAAGGGTTACAAAATTAACACAGGTTATAGGAACATAAACCTTCTTCCACGAAAAGATAGCTTAAACTGTGCTCTAAATGGAGGTGGAGTCAAAATCTTATTTTATGGACTCAATCATGTTCTAAAATAAGTCGAAAGGTAAGCTACTATAAATCGGCACGAACTTTCTGGACAACCCAATAGTTTGAATATTTTTTGTTTCTTTGTTTCTGTTACTTCATTGTTCAGACGCATTTATGTGAACTCACATCATCATGTCGTCTTGTATCTTTCTAAGCAGGCAGAATCATCAGAGCGTCCGAGAAAATGCTCCGTTGTATTTATTCTGACTTTTGCGTTCAAAGATAAAATCCCGCTAAGGTTTATGTTGCCTTTGATCCTTTAGGATCGATAAAATACGTACTAGTGGATCAGCGGGGGTCGAGTAATCGACTACTCCACCCCGCCGCCGCCTCCAGCAAAATTTCAAACTTTGTAGAAATAATAATAATAATCATTATTGAAAGGCAGAATCGTTAGAGTGTAGAGAAAAATTTCTTGTAGCATTCGTTCCAGTTCTTTACGTTCTGACTTTAAATCTTGCAGAGTTCTGGGGTCGATAAAATATTGTACTCGCCAAGGTGGATGATATCAGCTAAATCCTTCATTGGCCTTCCATCTAAATCAGAAACAATTGCAAACAGGATTGGCAAGAGTACTTAGGCACCGGAAGTAATACTTCATAGAATTTCTTGCAGCACTTTAATTTCTGAGTTTGAATACCGTCGAGATCAGCTTTGACTTTTACCATTTCGGGATCAACTACGTACAAGTCAGGTACTGGATTTGATAGTGTTAACTAACGTCTACCCGCTTAGTGCCAACATTTGAAATCATTATTATAATTATGTGAAGGCGCATGACTTAGTGGTTGGAGCTTCGAGCTTACGATCATGTGGTTGTGAGCTCGAATCCCGGACCGGGCTGCGTGTTGTGTTCTTGAGCAAGACACATTATTTCACGTTGCTCCAGTTCACTCAGCTTTAGAAATGAGTTGCAACGTCACAGGTGCCAAGCTATTTTGGCCCTTGCCTTTCCCTTGGATAACACCTGGTGGCGTGGAGAGGGGAGGCCGGTATCCATGGGTGACTGCTGGTCTTCCATAAACAACCTTGCCCGGACTTGTGCCTGGAAGGGTAACTTTCTAGGTGCAATCCCATGGTCAGTATCGTGACCGAAGGCGGTCTCAGATTATAATTATTATAATGTGGCAGTACTAAGACGGCGAGCTGGAAGAATCGTTAGCACGCCAGATAAAACTTAGTGGCATTTTGTCCCTTTTCACGCTCTAAGTTCAAATTGCGCCGATATTGACTTAGTTATTCATTCTTACGAGGTTGATAAATTAAGCACCATTTCAGCATTTAGGTCAATGTAATTAACTATTCCCTCTACCCGACAGAATTTCAGGCCTTGTACCTACGGCAGATTCGTTATCACACCGAATAGCTAGCTTAGCGGCATTTCTTTCTGTTCATTACGTTCTGAGTTCAAACTCAGCTGAGGTCGACTTTACCTTTCAACGTTTCAGGGTCAATAAAATAAGCACTAGTCAATTACTTTGACCGATGTAATAGATTTGTTCACTTTCCACAAAATCGCTGGCTTTGCACCAAAATTAGAAATTTTGCAGAATCGTTTAAAAGGCGAGGGGAAAACGCATTGCTATATTTAGTTGTGGACTTTCACATTCTGATTTCAAGTACGGCCACGATTGACTTTCCCTATTTTTGCTCTAAATTCGATATAATAAAGTTAGAGGCTGGTTTTCTTCAATTTGATCGATTAATCCAGTCACCTCGAATATTTTAAACTTGCGCCGATGTGAGAAATCATTAAGGGTGGTGAATGAATACAATTGTCAGATGCCCAACAAAATAATTTGTGGTATCTTTTCTGGTTCTTTGTATTCCGAGTTCAAATCCAGCCGACATTGACTGTGCTTTTCATTTCTCCGAGCTCGTTAAAAACAGAGGTGTCAAGTCAATGCAATACACTGTCTTTCCGCTTCAAAATTGCTTGCCTTTTGCCTAAATTCGAAACAGTTATTAATTTTAGTAGTAGTAGTAGTAGTAGTAGTAGTAGTAGTAGGGGAGGAGTAACATTCTCAAAACATATGACCTTATATATTAATTAAGTTTCAGACACAGTCTCTCATTAGTGTACTTTTACGGTAGAAACCAGTTAAAAGGAAAAATAAAATAATAATTAATCTTCCCCACTCGGCCGAGTACATACACACCTGCAATTAAACTACAAGTGGGGAGAAACGAATTGAAACTTTAGTATTCAATGATTATTTGATCCTAATTATGAAGATATTCAATCTTACTAGAACCGTCTAGAATTTTCTTTTAATTAATGCAATTTAGAGCTTTTGAAATTCTTTTTCGTCTTCTCTTTCTGTTCACTTCATTTCAGAAATGATTTTAAAACTCCAGTATTGATTTCATCCGATTATGCACAGGAATCTGATATTTCAAAAGAAATAGAACTGGGAATTTGTAAGCGACATGGAAGTCTAGTGCTAATAGTGTGAAGATGAAGCAAAACAGTTTCAACAGCAAACGGAATTGCATCGTAAGCTTAGCTTCTCTCAGAGCCTGCGTTATACTCTTATAACAGTAATTAAATAATTAACGAATTAAGCTAAAGTTAATTAATTTTTTGTTTTGTTTTTACTTTTTTTTTAGTCACAAAGGTTGATATGGAGAACCCGATTTTAAACTCTTCTTGTTTTATTGTTGTTTATCCACATATCAACACCCCCCCCCCCCCCGGCCGATTAAAAGCGATTGTTACAAATTACAGCCATGGTCATTACGTCCATCTCTTTCAGAGAGAATAGACCGAGAACTATATTATCTGTAAGGACATTTTCTCTACAAGTCCGCTCTCAAAGCATTTACCTTTGAGTAGACGAGTCCATCCATATCTATATAAATAGGCACCGCATGTGATTTTTGTTGTTGTTTAATTCTGAGTTTATATAGTTTGGTTGCTATTCCTAGCATCCCAAGAGACATAGAGGCACATTCCGTTGGCTAGTTTTAAATATAGAATGTTATATGAATTTGTGTATCGTGTTTACTAATTTTCTTTGTAACATTCCAGCATGAGTGAGTTAAGTACCCCAATCCTTACCATTTCTTTTTTTTCTTTTTTCATACTAGCGTGTTGTGAAAACCTCTTGTATCATTTTTGTCGTGGCTTGTAGAATAGAGCCTGCCGCATCAAGGGAACCAATGAGTGAACCGCTACGTAACCACTCGAATTGCTAGAACTGATACTCTACTGTCTTAAAAAAAAACGCACGAATATATTGGACAAATATGAGCGCTTATGTCAACAATATCAATAAATATATAAATAAATGAAAAGAGATTTGATATGCTTAGGATCAGGATGGATTCGGGCCCAAACAACAACAGATATAAGAAAAACTATAAGGAGTCATCGAGGATGCTTCTCTCAAATCGCTTGACCTGGAAATAGTAACCAAATATCCCTAAAATGACACTCTATTTCTTCAAAGAGAAAGAAATGAGACACTAAATAATATATCCCTCGAAGCATTATTTATTGAAAACTCCACATTGTGCCTATTTAATGTGTTGTCCAGAGCATAGTCTTTTAGTGCGGGTTCAACACAAAGAAATGGGGTACCGATAGATGACTCTCACAACTAGCTAAGGTAGATGATGACACCGTCAGGTAGATATGAAATTTCCCCCTTCCTCCGACATTGTTAGCCTTGTGCCAAAATTTGAAACCGATACCGCATGTGCTGGTTTAAAAAGCTGGAATCTTACCCTTAAAATATACCATACCTAATGACCTCACTGCATTCTTTGGCATGCACGCCATCAGCTTTGGATCTCTTCTGCACGTCACTTTATTTTTATTTTTTTAATAATTTTTATTTCTATTTTATATTTTTAATTATTTATTGTTTCAAGTCTATCTTGATTGAATAAGCATATGATATATAATCAAAAGTGTTCCTGCTGTCATCATCCTGCTCTTTTGTATAGGAGGGGCTAAATTGTACAATGTGTATTTTATTTTTTTGTAATACAGCATACATGTATATTAATATGGATGTTACTTTAAGGTGGACCCCGCATAGAACAGTAATTCTCAACTAATACACTAACACATTACAAGGGGCATCTACTATATGTTTAGAAATATTGACCTTTAGAAAATCCATATTAATGTATAAACGTCTTTAAAAATGTGTTTCTCATAATTTTGTTACATGCAAAAATAATTAATAAACCAAAATAACCAAATCGTTTCCAATTCATTTTTTGTAAATATTTTTTTCATTTTAAAACATTTCTTTCAAACTTTATACAAAGTGCACCAGTAAATCGTTTTTATTTTAACTCCAGCATGCCACGAATTTTTTTTTAAAATTGGAAGCGATTGGCGCAAAACATTTCTCATTGATTTGCCTCTAGATTTTACGAGTGACAAAACCAGAGCCGGCCAAGGATTTTGATCAGTACGCGACAATTGCTGCTTCATGGAGGAATATATTAGATCAGCCCTAGATTCATTAGTGACGGTGAGTGGAATATTCTGAGCTGGTCTGTGACATTTCCCAAAGGTCTAAGGAAACTTAAACAAGAAAAATCGTTGTAATAGGAAATCGAAACCGAATTTCTGTCTCAGCTTACCGGTGCTCCCCGCTATAAATCATAGTTTTAATTTCCGTAGTTTGGCATAAGGTCCCAAATATATTTGCTTGTATTTGTATGTATGTATGTATGTATGTGTGGCTGTAAGTGTGTATAGGATGTGTAAAAGTACATGTGTATGATAATTTGCGTAATTATGCAAATATAAATATATTTAAACATACGTAGATTCATTAATAGTGCGCAAAGAGTTTTACCACTCACATGCGCACATGCGTATACTCATCCACATATGTGAAGGAAGAAGGAAATAAAAAGAGAGACAGAAAAATAGATGTATAAAAAGTGCAATGTGTATGCAAATATAGAATCACGCTTCTATAACGATCTATACATTCAAACATATACTCATTAGCTCATACAGACAAACGCATATAAGACAAAAAAGGAGGAAATAGGAAAACAGAAAAGAGACATACACATAGAACGATAGATATATAAAAGGGCTACTATGAATACATACATAGATTCATACTCACATAACAGTACACGCATGTATACATATAAATATAAGTACATACAATCGCATAAAAATCTCGCGTCCGCGCACACACACTTACACACACATACACACACACGTTTGCATCTATACATATAGAAATGCACGAACACACACAAACGCTTACACACACACACATTTAAGATAGATAGTGTTTAATTACTAAAATTCATGAATATGGATTATATGTGAGTGAAATATTTCGACTGGAAATATTTGTTGAAAAGCAAAAGCAAAGCCGTGCATTCGGTAGAGGAAAAGAATGCAACGCTACGTAAAACCGATGGAAAGCAATGTAAAGCTATGGAAAGAACGTCAACAGATCAACATACCGACATAAGATGGACGGATTGTTTGTGGTGTTCTTGTTAACACCTAAGGTATTGAACACTAATCTTGTCTAATTGAGTTTATAGCATCGATACACGTTTCAAAGCTATACATGTGTGCATAAATGAATAACAAAGTGATAGCAGTCGTGTCAAATTAAGACAACAACGATTGCGCAGAGATTGGCAAAAACACTACTCTGCTTCAGCTGACACTATTTTAGTCCCTGTATGACATGAAGGATTTAACAGTAGTTGTCAGATCGTAGTTCCATTTTGCGTGATAGTAATCCCCTGCAGAGAGTTTGTTGTTGTGTGTAGACAAGTTTAAATAAGTTGAAATGACGCAACGGTCAAACTATTCCAGTCTGATTATTAACAAACATCTTTCGATCATGACAAACAAACGTCATGTCACCCACGAATACATACATACATACATATATATATATATGTGCGTATATATATATATATAAATATATATATATATATATATATATATATATATATAAACATACATACACACACATATATATAGAGATAGATAGATAGATAGATAGATATAGATACATCCATATATATATATGTGTATATATATATATATATATATATATATATATATATATATATATATAGATAGATATGTACACTCACACATACATTACGTATGTTAATCTCTAGTATATTCAGACATTACACAAACACATACAAACATATACAGACAAGCGCGCGACTCCTGCTGCTCTGGGGGACTTCGTCACACACTAAGCCTCATGACACCAGCACCTTCAACTATGCAGTCATGTGCACCCCCCCCCCACCTATTGCTCCGACTACCTTATTGTCTCTGCTGTCTTATTCGGAGCGGATGAAATGCACAACACATCATCAAGTGTTTACGAGTCAACCAAACTCTATTACAAAGATTAGAAGAGATATCAAAGTCGTGTTGAAATTTATTCCGGTTAGCCGTAAGCATCAGAAAGTTAAAGTATTTCCCCATATAAGAGAAGTATTTCAACTTCGGTTATATTTTGTAAAGTTCCACATTACGATGCTTGGAAATTGAGGGTTCTTATCTCTCTGTCTCTCTGTCTCTGTCTCTCTGTCTGTCTGTCTCTGTCTCTCTGTCTGTCTGTCTCTGTCTCTCTGTCTGTCTGTCTGTCTGTCTCTCTCTCTTCCTCCTTCCGTTTCTTCTCTTTCTTTCTCTTATCTATTCATATACATATATATGTTTTATCTATGTTGCGATAATCAATCACTATCACGCTTGTTTTCTCAGTTTTTCTAGAAATTTGAAGCAAATGTCGTTCAAATCCCACAGGTTCTAAATAATGAAAGAACACAACTGATGATAAAGACACGGGTGCACTACGTCTAAGAAAGAAACAGACGGGATAGTCACGGTTAGAACACTTTTGATCGTGTATTTTCTTTCTCAGTAATAACATAAAAACTGGTTTCGATCCTGTTCATGATCTAATGCAATGGTTCTTAGCATGCGCGAAACGCCTTTTTGGAGACGTTTTGATCTGACAAACGGGGCAGTAAACGCAAAAGATTAGGGCCGGAGGCACCAGGCGTTTAAAGGGATCGTGCTTTTTCTAAGATGTAAATATTTCAATAAACGGATTTTTACAAATGCTAAACGCATTTCAAACAAATATATTCCCCAAAAGATATATTATACGAAAAATTCTCATAGGACATTGTGTTATCAGTGAGCAAAAATACAAATAACGACGCGCCTTTATTCAACATAATTCAGTCATAGATATCCTCGTCTCCTTTAGTAATTTTTATACCAATTAAACACAAGAGGCACTATCTCAAACAGGTATCTGAAAAGAGGCACAGGTGGGGTAGAATAATAATCAATTCCACAGACTAACGTTCTATTTGATTAAAATAATCTCTCGCATTATTTATTTCACGGTTTATTTATGTATATGTATACCTACATTTTTTTAATGTATCTATCTGCAAAATATGGGAGCTGGTGTTTGTAAAACGATATTTCATAAAAACTGTGCTATGCTACAGAGGAATGGCTGGCATTTTTATAATGCAACTGACATATCAGAAGCGTCCAATCTTTTTTCCATTTTACCATTAAAATGAAATGCGTACCCAGCTCTATGTTATCCAAAGTATCACCTCCGGATGTTAACTTTAAGAAATATTTGCCTGTTGTTTCTGCCTGGTTAAGTAACCGTAGAGAAAACCTCGTGGTATAGCTTGATGTTATCTGTTAATTACTAATACAGGGTGCCCCACAAAAAACACAGGAAATTTTAGATTTACAATATGTATTTTACACATCTACTTTACCATGTATTTTACTGTATTAATGAACAAAAAATTAACTAACATATAAATTTCTAATTCCATTTTTTTATTCCAGGTTGCCGCAGTAATCAAATCTTCAACGCGTGGTGGTTGTTCTCTTTAAAAAAAGAACAGCCAGCTTGGGGACTGAAAAAATGCCAAGAAAATTTACCAGAATTCTTTAGCTCGATAACTAAAAATCAATTTACAGATGTTGTAGCTGTACTTAAAAGGGAAGGGTCACCTGTTGCTAAAGTTCGTAAATGTGGACCTGGCACAATTAAGAAAATTCATTCGCCTACCAAACAGGCTGTGTTGGACCTTGTTGTCACACCACCAAAACACGAAATAAGACATTCCAGTCAGCGTCAAATTTGTCGAGAACTACACTTACCAGAAGGTACAGTCTTTCGCATTCTTCAACAATCCAAATTAAAGTGCCATAGGAGAATTAAATGCAATTTATTTTCTTACTGAAGCTCATCAAAAAGCACGTGAACAAAAGTGTCAGGCACTGATAAATCGTTTCGAAGAACACGATAAGCGTGGTTTTCCGATGAATCAAACATCAGTCTTCATTCACCTTTGAACTCCGAAAATGATCGCATTTATCGTGCTGTACAGGTTAAAACAAACATTTCTGAGAATGATCTCAAGGTGGAAATTGATAAACAATAACCATCACTTATATGCTATGGTGCAGCCGCCTGGCATGGTAAAGCAGACTTGCGGTTTATTGAAGGAGATGCTGTTGAGCAAGAACATTTTCTATCGTACAGAAGAAAGAAAATAACAGTAAATCAGCTCGTGTATAGAGAGGAAATGTGCACCCAAATGTTCCACAACATAAACCAAGTAATGGGAGGAGATGAATGAACATGGCAAGATGGAGCAAAGGCCCATACAACCAAGGACAGTTGCTTGACTCAGAGCCAATGCTCCTGACTTCATTGAACCTAACGAATGGCCCTCAAAAGTCCAGATCTCAACATAATGGATTTTACCAAGTGGAGTTTACTGTTACATCAACTTCAATTACAGAGGTGAGAGGTCATAGACATACAATCCTCAAAATCTATGTTGGTGGGAAGCTTGGAACAACATCCCGCTTGAAGTCATCCAAAGGGTAACTGGAAGTTGGTTAGACCATCTACGTCAATGTGCAGCTGCTCACAGAAGGAATTTTGAACACCAATTCTAACATTTGTGTTTTTCTTCTGTTTTAATAATTTAAATCGAGTGTTCTCGCCTCAGACTGTGAAGAAATGGTTACTCAGATTTCTTGAATAAAGAACTTGTAAAGAAACTTACGAAGTTGGCCTTATTCTATGAAGGGAAGATAGCGGATATGTATCGTCGTCATGAGAGATCCACCTGATGGAATCAAGTACTCTACAAGTAATCTCAGACTTTAAGAAAAACAAAAATGGTCTATGGCTTTGTCCAGAATGTGTGAATGTCTGAGCTTGCTTGATATTTATGTGTGCGCGGAAGGGAGTTTGTGTATGTGTGCGCGCGCGGTTTTGTAGTTCAATGTCGAGGATCAATCTTGGCATAGAATAGTGTACAGAATACAAACCAAATATAAGAAACAATAATAAACATGCAATAATAATAAACAATAATAAACATACAAAGCAAATATCTGAAGCAATAATAAACATGCAATAGTGTGGTATTCGATGATTTATAGAACATACATGCGTTTCAGAAAAATGCAGTAATTATTGCATAGCAGCTGCAGAAACATTATGCAATCTTTCACTCACCTCATCAGTGTCATTGTAGAACATACGTGCATGTTAACATGTATGTTGTACAAAACACTGTATACGATACTTGTTTTTTTCTTTTATTGATAATGTGTATGTGTTTGTGTGTGTACACCCGAATTTTTGATAGATAGATAGATAGGGAGAGAGAGAGAGAGAGAGAGAGAGAGAGAGAGAGAGAGAGAGAGATGGATAGAAAGATAGACAGGCAGATAGATAGATAGAAAGATAGACAGGCAGACAGATAGATAGATAGATAGATAGATAGATAGATAGATAGATAGATAGATAGATAGACAGACAGACAGACAGACAGACAGACAGATAGATAGATAGATTTCTTTATTGGCCACGCAGGGCTGAACACAGAAGATAGATAGATAGATAGATACTATTTTATTAAACTTTCTGATAGAGAAATTAAAGGCAACAGATTAATGAACTTAAAAACAGAAAGATATACGAATGTGCAAATGATAGAAAACTACGACCTTATGATTGTGGGCTAGGAAGAAACCAGAGATAAAAATTACAAGTCCCTTTAGATTATACAAACTGATTATGTTTGATATTGTGAATAAATTATACTACCCTACTGGATAGTTTGTTAAGTTATTGACAGACGTTCTAAACAAGCTAAGGAAATAAGTACATGTCAGAGGGATTAAGAAATATATTTTTTTATAATCAAATTAGCGACAATTAAATTTTTAGAGGTATTAATTTTCGATATCAGATTTAGAAATACAAGCCGTCGTCTTTGTTTTGGAGGCGGAGCTGATGGTGGTGGGTGATGTTTTTTTTGTTTTTTGTTTTTTTAGGTTAACCTTACCCGAAGCAAACCGATTATCAAAGACATTCTTGCTGTGTCTACACCGTCATTGGGAAGTACATCTAGGATTAAAGTATCTAATGTTTTTCTTTTTAATTTAACATAATTTTGCCTGATTTGAGAGAGAGAGAGAGAAATACTTTGCTGCTATTTATTTTCGATAACATGTGAAAGTCGTGGGTATTATTACTTCCTTCAGACCCAACAGTAAATAAGGTCGAAAGAAAGATGTTGATTAACCATCTAGAATTTCATGGAGAGAGGAAAGAGAACAGACTGGGTAACCATGAAAAATAATATCTTTCGGTTTGTAGTTACGTTTTGATATGTAAAGATCTCCAGTTCGACTGTTCTCGATTTAACTCACTTTTGAATACCCCAAATTTTTCTATAGTTTTTGTATATAAAATGGAATATAATATGAAATAGAATCAAGACTATTGAAAAGGTTAGAATATAAAATAAAATAAAGTCAAGACTATTGAAAAGGTTGCGAGACGCAACGAAAATTTTAGGAAAATAAAAATAAGGAGTAAGTGGAAATTTTACCGGTGAGTGTGTTATATTATAAGGCACAAAAAGAAAATGACTCTCCCCAGACACAACAGAAAATGCTTCAACACACGAACTCACATAAAGAATCTTGCAAACCAAATCCAAAAACGAAATATAAAATAGAATATCCACCATTGCCTGTGGGATAAAGAAAAAAAAACACAAGCTATTGGTTATTTAGTTGAATTCAAATCATGAAAATGTTACATAAACTTGTTATTTCAAACACCTCCGTACGTAATTTTACAAACAAGAGAATATCCCAAGTATACTGCAGGAACGTGGCTGAGGTCTATGAAATGGGAGAATGTCCAACGAAGTTGGCCGTTGGGGTTAAAAATATAATTTGTGAAAGGGTGTAATATGATATCTGAGGTCAGCGACCCGGGTAAGATAGGAGTCTGCAAGACTGGTTCGTAGGTAGGCTGGAGGAGTAGGGTGTAGGTGATATTTTATTATAGTAGGCTTAGAGAGTTGGGTAGCAGGGAGAAGACCTAAGATAAACTAAGGGTTAGAAATAAAGAAAGAATAAAGAAAGTAAAAGAAGTGAAAAAAAGTAAATGCCTACTAGCCATTTAGGCGTAAGGCCGGGGTTTAAGATTCACTAGCTAAGGCTAAGGGACAAAGGGAGAAGAGCAAAGATACACAGAATTTAGGGAGATTCTGAGGTTGAAAGTTGGAGAGGGTACGAAGGCAATCGAATAATAAGATCTAACTTTTAAAGAATTCTAGTGTTAAGCGCGAATGATATCATATTACACCCTTTTACAAACTATACTCGCAACCTCAACAGCCAACTTTGTTGGTCATTCTCCCATCTTATAGTTGGCCTCGAAATACTTCAGCCGCGTCACTGCAGTATTCTTGGGATATTCTCTTGTTTGTAAAATTACGTTTCATCTGATGTCTACGGTTTCTGGTAACGGAGTTATGTTCATATTTTTCTATTAAAAAATGTGCGTATACCTACGACGTATAATTCAGCGTAATGCGTGCTTCGGACCAGCCCTTAGGCGCTAAATATTCATAGGGTAAGTTTTCTCTTAGTACACAACCGGAATATCTTATTTGATACTCACCAACCATAGGCCGGAACCACAGGTTTATTCAAACCTACCTGGTGCATATATTTTCAAGTACCTGCTTCTATCTGAATCCTTATTTAAATATATATATATAAAAAGTACCGGAGTCCCGCATGCAAAAAGTACAACCTATTACGTTCGGATGTATCTTTCGAATGCCTCTACTTTTGGCGCGCTGATAATCGAAAAACTAGCCTGCAGCCAATAATTAGCAGCAGTCAATTTATCGGTTTGAGAACATATATTTCATATTTAAAAATTAGTACAGCATATTATGCTCATAACAAACTACGCTGATGAAGCTACAGATATCCTTGTGATATTAATAGCTGAAACTGCAGTACGTAGGTAATTATTCCATTTAGTATATTTCTTTTGTCTCATCCATTGCTTTAGGTCGTGCTGAATTTTATTTTTATTTGAGAACATAATCCTTGTGGAGAATGGCGATTTGACGTCTATATCTAGCATGTTGACTGTCCACCTTTTCGTGTTCAGTCCTTAATTGGTATATATATAATATTTTAATCTTCGGATTCTTTTTAATGTGCTAGACCACTGGTTTTAATTGACTAATATCAATTTCTACCCTTAATTTTTAAATATGAAATATATGTTCTCAAACCGATAAATTGACTGCTGCTAATTATTGGCTGCAGGCTAGTTTTTCGATTATCAGCGCGCCAAAAGTAGAGGCATTCGAAAGATACATCCGAACGTAATAGGTTGTACTTTTTGCATGCGGGACTCCGGTACCGTTTTTCATCTAGTACAGCATATTATGCTCATAACAAACTACGCTGATGAAGCTACAGATATCCTTGTGATATTAATAGCTGAAACTGCAGTACGTAGGTAATATTCCATTTAGTATATTTCTTTTGTCTCATCCATTGCTTTAGGTCGTGCTGAATTTTAGTTTTATTGAGAACATAATCCTTGTGGAGAATGGCGATTTGACGTCTATATCTAGCATGTTGACTGTCCACCTTTTCGTGTTCAGTCCTTAATTGGTATATATATATATATATATATATAATATAAGTATATATGTATGTATGTATGTATGTATTTATGTATGTATGTATGTATGTATGTATATATCTATCTATCTATATATATATATATATATATTATATATATATATATATATATATATATATATATGTATATAATATTCTTTTATTCTTTTACTTGTTTCAGCCATTTGACTGCGGCCATGTTGGAGCACCGCCTATAGTCGACCAAATCGACCCCATGGCTTATTCTTCGTAAGGCTAGTACTTATTCTATCGGTGTCTTTTGCCAAACCTTTAACCTATATAACATCTATGCTGCTTTGAGAAACGTTGCTGAAACGATGCGATGCTGCGAATTTGGATTTAACTCCTCAAGAGCATATACTTTTCCGTCGACAATCAAAGTGTCTAGAATATAGATTTGCAGTAAAAACACGAACATGTTAGAGAATACTATAATCGAATGAATGAACTGCTGTGTATGTATATCACGTCTCATATGATAGACCTTTTTGATTAGTTGTATATACATACAAATACACACAAATTAAACAGCTAACGGTAGATACAACTGAATAACGGGAACACTCTTGGTGGATAGCATGGCTTCGATAATATATAAGTGCATGTTTAGCTATGTTCTAAACAATGCATTTATAATAACAGCTATTTTATATTGAGAGAATATATGTGGTTCTAACTATACTAAATTTGAATCTCGGTTCTTTGTTTCTTAAATCTGCAAGTTTATTTTCTGATATAAGCTAGAAATGATTTCTGAGAAAGAATTCATTTTCATGTTTTATGTTGACGCAACGGAATTTTTCTCTGGATAATCAACAGCTCTGGAATGGTTTATTTCTTATATTAACTGCTATATAAATATGTATAAAGGCTTCATGCACAATTCTAAGCCAACTAAAATTGACGGAATCCAGCTCAATCGAAAATATGATTTATGGTTAAACTCGTATGTTATTTTCTAAATGAAATAACTTCTCTGCTATATTGTTTTATAGCAAAGCTAAATAAACATTTTTTTAAAAATATGTAATTAATAATACACGCTGAGTTCTTATTTATCACTCCCCCATCTCAGACGATTGAAACGTAAATATAAGTGACCTTAGAATGATTTGAACACAGATCTTAAATAAACAATATTAAACAGCGTAGAGCAAGTTATCTGATATTGATAACAATAAAAATATGCTTCTAACTTGGTTCTGAAGGAAAATTAAGTTGTTATGCCACAAATTAAGATATATGCTTTGAGGATAACATTGAAAAAAGGAAGAAAAAATGAAACACTTGTTAACTAAATGCAGCAACATAAACTCGCGAAAAGCTTTAAGATTTATCAGAAATGAATTGAGACAAATGATGAAAGAAAAAGTCACGGAGCAATAGATGCCATATATAATAGATTGATAACTTATACTTCCATCATAGCAGAAATGCGTTTTAGTTTTCTGTAGAAAAACAAAAAGCAAAATACTAAAATACTCCGCTGCATTCTAAGTGATGAGATGATGTATCACACAAAATAATATCTACTATTTTCGTATAAAATTGGTTCAAGATGTTATTTCAATGTTTTCTTCGTTTTCTTGATTGCATACACATTTATTTCTATTTCAAATCGAAAATACTTTTGATGCGCTTTTCTTTTACATTAAAGTAATTGGCGTGCATTTAGAATGAGTGATGCGATTCGGGGTGACTTATGCAAAGGTGCTGTTGCTGAGATTGTGAAAGGTAGTGTTTGGGAAATTTTTAAGGCAATGTGTGAGATTGTGTAAGGCAATGTGTGAGATCATAAAAAAGCCAATCAAGAAAATAGAAACAGTGAGAGTTTATAAGTTTGATTTTCATTTCATGGCTTTGTTGACAGAGGTTGTGGTTGTTAGGGAATAATAAAACCAGCAACAGTTAGTGGTGTATAGGCTTTCACCTTACTGCTTTGTAGAATTAAATTCTCAAGTAGCCATGTGTGCCTAGCCGTAAAGCGCTACTGAAAGATATAAACAAATTTTCTCTGTAAACTGCGTTGTGAGTCATGGAACTTAACAATACTCTTTACTCTTTTACTCTTTTACTTGTTTCAGTCATTTGACTGCGGCCATGCTGGAGCACCGCATTTAGTCGAGCAAATCGACCCCAGGACTTATTTTTTGTAAGCCTAGTACTTATTCTATCGGCCTCTTTTGCCGAACCGCTAAATAACGGGGATATAGATACACCAGCATCGGTTGTTAAGCGATGTTGGGGTGCCAAATACAGACTCGCAAACACACACATATATATATACATATATACGGCTTTAGTCGGCCCGAGGCTATAGTAGAAGACACTTGCCCAAGATGCCACGCAGTGGGACTGAACACAGAACCATGTGGTTGGTAAGCAAGCTACTTACCACACAGCCACTCCTGCGCCTATACATATATAACTTTTTTTGACCGTTGATTTCTATATTACAAACGTTCTTCTCGTCAGTATATTATTTCCAGTAATTAAACAGAAAATGATAAAATGAAATTCGACTGTTGTAGAGGTAAGCATATTTCCAATTATCAGGTATTTCTCGGTATTTTTCGTGAGGTTATCATTTTCATAATATCAGTGTTAGTGACAGAAACTCTAATTTTTATTCAAATACGAACTAATTTTCCATTTATGAACTACGAACTAATCAATCCTAGTCAATCACATAATTTCTCAATGAAAAATAGACGTTCTTATGAGATGCTTTGAATAACAACTGCATTAAGATGAGCAAGTGAACGAGAACCCTCGTCATGTCCTCATCGATAGACATACAAGCATGTGCTGCCGAATTCCTCAATTTCTTTTAAACTTTACTGTCATTTTAAAGGAAAAGAAAAGACATATTTGGCGATCCGGTTCCCGTAATACAAAATGGTTTTGTATCCTGAACGTCCACTGACACAATAAAACCGTGCACACGACGCTCTACATACCTACCAACTTACTATTCTGAAGCTTTAGATGATTATTTCGTTTCTAACACGTTTAATCAGTATGGAAAATGTTAAATAAACTTAAGACAATATGAAGTTCATCTTTAGCGCAACAAGCCTTCCATCACGATCTCTTCTAATTACCAAAGCCCTACAATGTAGTTTGGATCCAGTTGCACAATGATGGTCACCCTGAGTTTGATAATTTATGCAGTACTGATACTTGATCCACGACTTCATGCTGTCTATAGAGTTAGAGCATTTCAGCTGAACTGCTGTCGTTTTTTCATAATGGATTACCTAAAATAAAACAGTCAGGTGTAGGAAAAGCGCTTTACATTATTTGTTCTTGCTCTTTATATTCTAGGTTCAAATCCTGCCGAAGTTAACTTTACCTTTTATCCATTCGATAAAATAATGTCCTAGTCACGTACTAGGGTCGACAGTATCGACAGGTACGTCGCTTCTCAAAAATGTCGATCATGTGCCTAAATCAGGAAGCATTATTGGTAACTACTGATCGCAGAAGTAAGAGCCAAAATCAACAGTGATTTGAACTCGGAACATCTACTGAAGACACTAAACTTTGGCATACAATGCTCTTTTACTGTTAATTTGCTAACCGATTATTCCACAACTCTCGTTGATTATTTTGCTTCTAACACAGACTAATCATTGTATACAAGTTTAGACAGACCGAAAATTACACGTAGTTCATCCTCACTAGATCCATGATTTAATAGCTTTCAGCACTAAAGTTTCTTTTGTGAGAACCGTTAAATTTTTTTCTCCCCTTCCTTGAAAATCCTAAATAAAGTGTCAGAAAACGGACAGTAAAATTTGAAATTCTTATTAAATTATACGTGCTGTTGTCATCTGGGCTGCCAGATTGTCATCAATTGGTGTTGTACATTTGGTCACCCCCATTGGTCATATAATTAAATCATATAATGAGCTACAGTAAAACAGACACTACTACTACTTCCCCTCAACCAGCGAGCGGCAATGTTTAAGTCAAGCACTATCGGATAGAATTACATCTAATTAAGACAGCGATCCGACCCTAGCGGTAGGTGGCAAGTTAATTCTCCAGAGTGGCAGGTGAGTTTAGTTCATACACTTAATCGTTGCGACATTAACGGGTTGGTTTTCGTATTTTACCCCGTCTCTTTCCTGTTCCTATATAAATATATGCAATGAAACCCCTTAAATTCTCGGCGTTAACTATGATATGTAAAGTTCATAGGTTGACTAGTACTCATCGCAGTTATTTTGTCATTGAAGGGAAACAACTGACCTCAAAAGGGACACGTATTGCTGACATTATCCATTTAAGATTCGATCTTTATATATATACATACATACATACATACACATACACACACACACACACACACACACACACACACACACCACACACACACACACACACATATATATATATATATATATATATATACATATACATATACATATATATATATACATATATATATATAATGTAAGTTTGTATATATATCTACATGTATGCATATAAGTCTATACATATGTGTGTGTGCGTGTATATATATGTATAAACACACACACACATATACATATACTCAGAATACCTAGTTACATGTACGTATGTATGTGTGTGTGCGTGTGGATGCACTTACGTATTGTGTTTAACAAATCTGTCAGGTTCAAATGTGAAGCAACGATTTTTGTCAAGTTATCAACACACACGCCACAAACTACCTACATAATTGTATAATTACATTAAATGAATCCTCACCCCACCTAAGTATCTGGTCCTATTGTTTTGACATGCCTTTATCATTCCACTACTGAGTTTCTGAATCAAGACATTTCTACCATATATTGTGTCCGTTAACAGTAGTTATGTGCCTCCACAATCTGCTAATTCCGATTGTGATGTTGAATATATTTTCAAGCGCCGTCATCTGGTCTATTTTACACACCCGTTTAAACATATACTTCTCGAGTTCAAATCACATTTTTTCAGTACACATCGCAAGATCAGTAGTGATACATTGTTGTTCCATCACAGAGACTGTTAACAGGGTTTTATCGTTTGTGTATCTCTGTTATAGTCATACATGGTGTTGCTAGAGAATATGTATTCCCATTTCTTCAGTCAATTTAGTTCTGCCAAATTGATTCAGGCATTTCTAATTTGCCTAGGTTCTCTCGACATCATGCGTTTGCTAGTAATCTTACACAAATTACATCGTTGTTAATGGCAATAAGCTGTTGTGTGCATGTTTAACAACCAGTTAATGCAATACCCTCTATATTTTCAAGTTCAATTTCAGGATAGTCCCATCCTCAATTTCAAGCTTTTCATAAAATTAATCACTGCATACCGAAATGAGAAAGATTGCCATCAAGGACAGAAATCATCTCGAGCGCTAGATACTTCAGAAACTTGAATTTTTGTTCAATTCAAAATAATATTGCACAACGTAGAGAAGATTGTGATGCTCAAGGATTTCTATAGAGCAATAATAATGTGAATGGAGGCAAATGAGATTCGAAAATACCCTTATATGCATGGCTAATAAGGCCCTTGTCTTATCTTGTGGTACGCTACATATCTCTCACAGAGATAGTACTACTTTACAGAAATCAGAAATTATTGTACGCTAAACAGTTGTTGAGCCTCGCCAAAACAAAACTTCAAACTCAAAACTAGAGTACTGCTCCCACATCTGCAATGGAACTGTTTCTACATACACGAGTATTATTGACCACTTCCGAAAGAAGACATTTTATTAATTGACTAACTTTTCACCAGCACACCGATATGTTAGTTTATATATTCTTTCTCAACTGTAATGGCCACTCGAGATCGTATTAAGTATGAACCTGTGTAACTTACCTTATAAAGTGAACGTGCTGAACATACTTTTCCTATTTTTGCCTTTACTCTATGTAACACCTTTTGCGGGCAATCTGTATTCATCGAGAAGTGCAACCTACTGGAATAAACCCACGCTTTGCCTGCAACAATGGGCTACAGATATTGAATCTAAACCTCAGCTACGTGTTCTTCAATGGTGTAAGACGAACTACAATAGTTATAAGCTTTGAACCGCTTCCTTAGACTGAACGATAAGTAACACTATAACCTTCACAATTTAGCGTACACATAATTTTAAAATTAAGAAAAGAAGGAATAAAACCATGAAACACCTATTTGTAAAAGAACTAGATGTGTAAGAAAAGGTTATGGGATGTTTATATAAATACGATAGATTTTCATATAAAACATTGCAAAATTTTAGTTTTCTTGTCTGTGTGACTTGAGACAGTGAATGAAATATAACAAATTTGGAGTAGTCAATAATAATTCATGATGTACGAAGAGGTGCTGAAAAGTTCCTGGCTTTGGGTAAAAGAAAATACAGGAAGATCAGTTAATTAGGATTTTATTCAACATATTCCATCCTCTCTCAGATTCATACACTTATTGTAGCAGTCCTTTAGTTTGACTAAGCTCTGCAAAAGAACTCGAAATTTGGGGCTTCCAACCACGCCTTTCGATACACCGTTAAAGCCAGGAACATTTCAGCACCCCTTCGTCGGGTATCTACTTGCTTAACTTGTTGTTCCGATCTCAAACTTAACCAACTCAACCGATTTTCATAATTCTTATCTAAAAAATATTACATTAAACACAACTATTTCTGAATTTAATAGGATAGAATCAATGAAAGTTGCTTTCCTCTCAAATCCAGGTCAGAAGGAGCATTGCAGGAAATTTTGGGTATTTCTGCATTATGCAAAATAAGAGAAGAATGAAGGTCTTTCCGCGGTTGCTCGCATTTAAAGAGTTAGTAACCAAATCTCTCCTAAGTCATATCCAGCCATTTTTCAAAAAAGAAAGGCAGATGTGATCCAGGGTATTGCAGGACAAGATACATGTTAACGTTCAACAGAAACAGGAAGATTATGGGACACCTTAGCACAAAAAACAATATTTCAAGTGGGTGCGTCCATCCGTCTCTTTATATTTCAGGGAATATCAAGATGATTTTATGGTGTATTTTATTTTGTAAAATATATATCCTTCTTTGTTTATGGAATTTTGGGAAACGGCTGTGATAAACAGGTCGCTTTCAGTATTTTAAAACTGGCGAAACTCATTCATTTCCAGATATGTATACAGGATTTATAATGAGAGAGGATGAAGTCGACAGCAAAACTGGAACTTCATTTATCGAACCCATATTATGAAAGTTTATTTCGGCGTGATTTGGACTCAGAGTGCAGATAGCCACGAAGAATACCGTAAGGAATTCTGCTCGATGCTCTAAGGATTCTGCCAAGACGCCACTTATTCTTTATGCAGTCAAAAATAAATCGACAAAGAGAAATATTATACTTCTTTAGTTTCAAAGAAAATATTTTCTCTATTATAGGTCATTATATATGGATAAGTTTAATGTTTCACTAATGGCACCACAGAAACACACACGCACCTTAAAATATTTTAATGGTATTACTTTCAATGGTCCAGTGGTTCTTGGAAATACGATGGTGACCTGGGTACATTTCTTTCAATTAATTAGTTGCTAACTGTAAGAAAATCACTTTTATTTTAAGAAAATTAATAATGGCCTCAGCTATAAGTACACGCTAGAGAAGAAATAAGAGTCTCCTTTGTTCTACTCACTGCCTCCAGTTTTTAATAATTTTTACCCTTATATTATGTCTATAACTCATGTGATTTTCTGTTATGTACCTCTATGTCAACATTCATAAAATCAACCTACAGCAAAAGACATTCCAACCACGACAGTCACAACTTTTTAGGAGTAATCCTAACCATATTGCCCATTGTGTTTTTGATATTCTCAAATAATATGGCACAGTTTTAGAAAGATTTGATAAATATTTATCGCAGGTTGAGCTCCTACAAGTGATGATAAATTTCTTTATTGTTATTGCTATTCTTATTCTGATAAAATAAGATCGCCGAACGGTTTCGTAGAAATTCTTTCCTTGCTCTTCATGTTGATAAAGTGGTTAAAATGCTGGTGTTTAGCGCTATCTAATTCCGAACTAGAACTCCGACATGAAGTGATATATAATCTTCGTTAAGACCTTACAGCATTCATTATGTAAGACATTTCGTATTTCATTGAAAGTTTCATCATATATATATATATATGTATATATGTATATATATATATATGTGTGTGTGTGTGTGTGTGTGGTGTGTATAATGATTTTTGTGGTAAAAGAAATCACACGCGATTTTAGTTGGCCCCAGCACAATTTGAAACTTTCAATAATTTGATCAATTATGCAGTCTAGACAGATGTAACAACATTATTTTTCTGGGGGTTTTGTTTTTACAATTTTTTAGTATTAATATCCAGTTAGGACTCTAGTTGATTTGATCTTATTTTTGTCGACCAATTAGAGTTAACGATTAAATTTGTCATATCTCATAAATTGAAAACGCAAGTCGAAATATTTTCAAGCGCTCGAGAAGATTAATAGTTCAATAGAACCGGTGATCATATCAAAATGAAAGCCTGATCTCTACGGTAAAGGACGCCACATACCCAGTACAGACATCAACAAATTGAAACAAACACATCAACTGAGCTTTGTTAAGTCATCTGGCTGAGTGACACTGCGAAACTAAAGTCACCATAATAAAATATTCCCTAATACTGTAGCTTCGAGTTTATCAGGAGTCCTTGGGTTTCACAGGAATGTAATCTCAAAACTGGTTCCAAGAGAATAATGTCCGAATCGAGTAACTGGTCGACAGAATGGATGGTTTCTTGTGCTTACTGAAGCGACATGAATAACTAGAGCAAAAGGTAAAGTTTACCAGTAAGCAAAGGTTGTGGTCCAGAAACAAACCTGTGCAATGAAGAAATAATTAGAATAATGATTAGAAGCAAACCAAAGTATTTGAAATTTATAAACTAGCTAAAATGTAGAGCATCAGGGATTTTGCTCAATGCCACTATAGTTCAAGTGTAACATGCCTGAGACCAGGGAGTATCGAAGGACTAAACGTATGGTGTATAAGGCAGATGATGTATCCATGCTTCACTGAAAGGTTTGAAACCAGGACATGTTACAGGTTATGTATTCATAATCAAGAAATATACAAGGATCCGCATCCCAGTATGAAATCCCGGTCGATTCTGCTTAATTATTGCATAACCTCGATAATTGAAAATATAATGTAACTAACCGAATTGTTATTGGAGGTAATCAATCACAAGATTTGAATATATTATCTGTAGAAAGTCATAGTGGTTTCATGTATGCATTATGCACGAACAACTATACAGAAAGCTTGTAAGGGTTTGAAAGGGACATTCGAATTTATCCCAAGGTTAGTAATGTCAAATTCATTACCGCATAAATCAACCATTGTGTATATATAATGTACTCATATTTCACCTAGTAAAAGCAATTTTTAAATGCACCTTGATATTCTTAAATTACCCAAATTAAAACTTGCTCGTTTGCGCGTACGCTCTGGCAACGACTGCTGACTTACTTAGGTCATTACTCAAAAGGACTACTCTGTATGCGTAATTTACGCATGTTCAACTTTTTTTATTGTTTGAAATGTATTGACAGGGCATATCGCTTTCACTTATAACCCTCTAATAGCCCAGATCCGTACATCCCGATAATGGCTTCCACATATTTTCACTTAAACAAACATGAAGATATAAAATATAATCACGATCATGTGGGATAAAAATCAAATTTGAATGAATTCATGACGGGTTAACATTGTTGATAACGGAAGCAACAAAACTGCATTTTCCAAATACATGATTAAAAATGATCCATTTCTGAATATCGACAGCGAAAAATTATTTATTGACGGATGACATCCTTTTATTATTTGTTTCAGTATTTAAACTGCGGCCATGCTGGGGTATCGCCATGAAGAGTTTAGTCCATCAAATCTCCATCAGTACTTACTATGTTACTTTCAAGTATAGTACTTACTTTATAGGTATCTTTTGCCAAACCGATAAGGTAGAAAACATAAACAAACACTCATTGTCAAGCATTGGGGATACAAACACACACACACACACACACGAACACAGCCATGCACATGCAAGCACACACATACATACACACTATATTCCTGGGTGGACAAATGCCTCGATATATATATATATATAAAGCAGAAGATACTTGTCTAAGGTGCTACAGAAACAACGTGGTCGGGCTGCGAACACTCGTTTGGCATCGTTTGTTAATAAAACTGAGGTAATGACTATGAACATTTTAACGTCATGAAAATATAAGCTTTCAGAAGTTATAACATCATACAGAATATCTTCAATTTTATTGCACAGTTAATTGTTATGCAGGCAATTAATCTAATTACTAAATTCGATGTTCGGTTGAAGAGAATATGCAGTATGAGCGGGGGTGCATACAGACGCGCATAAATTTATACATATGTATACATAAGCGTAAGTGTTTATATATTTAAAGGGGGGTTTTGGGTAAAAGAAAATTCAGGAGAATCAGTTAATTAGGATTTTATTCAACATATTTCCCTCTCAGATTCATACACTTAATACAGCAGTCCTTCAGTTTTTGAAAGCCTTGTAAAAGATCTCGGAAGATTGGACTTCCAGCCAGACCTTTCGCGATACTCTTAAAGCCAGGAACTTTTCAGCACTCCCTCGTTGATATATATAAACTATATATATATATATATATATATATATATATAATATATATATATATATAAAGTTTAGGTCACCTTAAATAAGCTTGTGACATATTTTTACTTCTGAAGGCAATTTCATTGCAGTTTACCAAAATGCGACTAGGAGTCCGTGATGGGGTACCACTAACTTGATAATGGTGTATTTACGCCTTTTGCAGTAAGCGAGTAATTTTCCTCTACAGCAAACTGATATATATATATATATATATATATATATAAAGTATGGGATTTAGTTCACAGGTGATCTAAATGATTAGGTACGCCACGTAAGTGCTGTAAAGGATTGCTAGGGTTCCAATGTTATAACCGAAAAAATAACTGCAGATTTCCGATGCAGCGGATATATAATTGTTAAAGAGGACATCAAATATTAAGGGAAAATAAACATCTCAAGTCGTATACAATATTATTGGGAAATATTCAAAGTCTTACACCTGTTTCTGGGATATTCCTGAGTATGGGATATTCTCATCAGAGATAAATAGGAAAAAATAGGGTAAATGAGAATGGTATATATTAATGAGATGACGACATAGATGAAGTGAGTAAAAGAATAAGGAGATGGCAACAAAGAAGAAAATAGAAGCATAAAATTCATAGTTTAAATTTCCGAAGTTATAGAAACAAGAGCATGAATCCTTAGGTGCAATCCTGCGCTGATCCATGAGCACAATCCTGCTTAGATCCATGTGGGTAGCGAACATATCAACGTTTAATAACGTTCAATGACAGACTTTCAACTACCGGTTATACATACACATACTTACACACACATTAAAGATTTATATGTATATATATC
>NC_042997.1:174503555-174513555 GCF_006345805.1 Octopus sinensis
AGGCAACTCGTTGCTAAACCCTTATTGCTTAGTATTACTTAAATTTTCCTCGAATGAGGCTTTTACATGCCGAAGACTACTGGTGTAATTGATAATTTTTCCAAATTAATTAATTTCACCCTTCATTATTACGGATAACCATATGTTATCTCAGTAGATGACCACAGCATCTTGTTTTGGCTACACGCGGGTGGGAAGGGGCTGTTGACACAATCGTTTCATTCACAAATTGAATTCGGTGATACCAGTTGCGGATTCTAGCTCGCTCTGATACTGAGTTGAGTTGGTGCCTTCTGGTATCTCAAAATTCAATATATAATCATTTATGATTATAGTATTCTACGCTGGAGAGAAAAGAAGTTTCGGTAAGATAGAATTATTTAATATTTAATATTTAATTCTTATGCTTTCCTAAAAACTTGATTTCGAAACGTACGTCCGTGGATAACTAAAAAAATGTATGATAGATTGCAGTCAATTCATTCTCTCTTACCTGTTTGTGTCTGCCTTCCAAATGCTGTTTTACTGAGATCTCCCTTTTTAGTAGAAGAAATAGCTATAACCCTTTGACTGCTATTTCTAAATTCGGTATGTGGTAAGGCAACTCGTTGCTAAACCCTTATTGCTAAGTATATATATATATATATATATATATGGTACGAACATGCAGTACCGGCATGCTAAGTATAGCAGTCAAAATGACCAAACCACAAATTCCCACTTAAACACTAAGAACAAAAGCGGGCAAATGAATGAAAATCCTATAATCCCACCATTATTACGTGATGATTTTTTATCGTTATGGCTATTTTACGCATGCTAAGCCACTGATAGTATTATAAATAATAATATCTTCATATATATCTATATATGTGTGTCTGTGTGTGTATAAACATATATATATATATATACATGTATATGCATATATTTACAGATATATGTAAGTGTGCATATGCATGTATTATATATATATATATATATATATATATATATATATATATGAATATATGCATATATCCATATGGTTATGCGTGTATATATATATATATATATAATATATATATATATATATATATATATAAACACCGGTCATATTTTGGGTGAGGTTTTTTATTTTTATATCTGACACTCATTTGAATATATTGACATTTTAGGTTCATTACACAGATAACTGACCAAATAGCAATAGAAACGATAGAGATGAAATAACCACTATGCCAAAGTCTGCGACTCGGACACACCAGTTTGATACATTGACTTCTGCATAAAGATTTCCAGAACAAATCGCTGCCCCTTAAAACTGCCACCCCTTAAAAGTAATATCCAATAAATTTCCTCCACGACCAATGAACAATAGCCACCATGTGGCACAGTGATTTCATATATAATTACAATTCATTTTTGTCATATTGTTATAATTTTCTGGAAAATTAAATAATTGTTTTCTCTGGTTTCACGTCAGAATACTACTTTTGTATTTTTAGTTTTCACTTGAGAAAACGTATTTAGAAATGATCAATAATGTAGACTATTTTATTTAAATATGTGAAATTTGTTTTAATACATAGGTTTTTGTGATGATGAACCTTAGAGGCGCTAAAACCGGAACAGAAACGATGGAAATGAAAGAAGTCTCGATCTCAAGGCATCAAAGTTAATAATGTAGAGAGATTAAGAGGGGGTGCAGAAAAATTTCCTGACTTTAAAGTTATTGCGAAACGCCTGGCTGGAACCCCACACTTCCGAGTTGTTTTTAACAGGGCTTAAGAAAACTGAAGGAATGTTGCAATAAGTGCGTGAATCTGAGAGGAGAATGTGTTGAATAAAATCATAATTAACTGATTCTCATGTTTTTCTTTTACTTAAAGCCAGGATCTTTTCAGTCCCTACCCCACCGCTACCTCGTAGTTGACAAGCGCTCAGGTTTGGCGGCATGAGTTTGTGTTTGAGGAGAAAAGGAGGAATGTTAAAGAAAAAGTGGTTAGAAATTCAAGCCGTGAAGATCCAAAGTTTCGAGAATGAAAATATATGAATGCTTGATTTTACTAAGAGGAGATTTGGGTGATCTGTTATGCAGGGTAAGACCAAGCAAGAATACAAGACAGACATAAAGTCGTGAGAGACCAGGGCCAAGTTCCAGAGCTGGAACTCCTGGAGGTGCACGTGTTTTATTATCATAAATATATGTAGTAAGGAATATATATGTATGTGTGTGCACGTTTGTGTCCTAGTGTGTGCATAAGAGCTTGGGCCTCTCTAGTATGTGATAAATATTCCATATATAATTCAGCCTATGCCTGACAAGAAACTGCTAAATTTTCAAATACGCTCTTAATTCATTGCGGCGATTTTCCGATGGCGATTACAAAACCAACCCTTGCAGGACATGTGTATGTGTGTGTGTGTATTTGTGAGCGCGTGTGTGTGCGTATGTGTGTGAGTCTGTGTGTGTAAACAACAAACAGATGTATTAGTTTAACGCTCGCGAAGTGAGAAAGTCTTTTACATTTCGAGCCTACGCTCTTCGGCAGAAAAAAGCACAAAAATATGCTATGAAAACAGAAAAAGGTTTGGTGGCTAACAATCTATCATGGTGAATGCCGGACAGAGGGGTTCACATAGGAGTGCTAGGAGGAAGGGGAGATGATAAAGTAGTGGTGATCCCAAAAGTATATATATATATATTTGTAAAAAATGAAGTTCGAAAATGCTGCTGTATTATACAATTTTTAATTTTTATATATACATTATAACATGTTTCAGTTCCTGAAATGAACCTTATCAAAAAAAGTTATATATAAAAAAAGACAGCTCATGCCGTCAAACACAAGAAATTCATTTATAATACACAACGGAGTCAGACATCTTAGAGTTCATGTATAATTGATATATAGTTTGAAGTATATGTTCAAAGTGTTCGATGCAGTGGCCCACGGTGGCGATACGTATTCAATACAAAAAACAGATCAAAGTGGTGGAAAGCGGTCAATACAGAAGATTGATATATATATATATATATAGCAACAACTAAAATATATTTATCAGAGAAAACTTATCATCAGAACCGTGATTACTAAATAAGGATTCTTACTTTAAGCATAAGGCCTGAAACTTTGCAGCAGGAAGCTTGACTCCAGTACATGATTGGTACTTATTTTATCAACCCTGAAAGGATAAAAGGCAAAGTTAACTTCGGAGGAATTTGAACTCAAGACGTATTGATGGACGAAATGCCGCCAAGCCTTATTTCCAGCGTGCTGCCTTATGATTACCAGATAATGCTGTCAGAAACAAAGAGATATATAATAAAATATTTACTAATGCTCGTATTGGCCTACGAAAATTCGGTTTTATTATAATCCATTAAAGGGATTTTAATTCTTAGTCGATGGAGCAAATTAAAAGATTATACACAAAAAGAGCAATTGCAGAATGAAATTTATTTCGAACGAAATTCGAAGAGTTTTCCAAATCTTAGGCCATTTGTATTCTGTGTAATGAGGAGAAGAACAATAAACTGAAGTTTTACTGCTCCGTTTGCAAAGATAAAAAAAAAAGAAACGAAGCTATAAAATGCTTTTTTTTTTATTTCACTTCAGGATTCGTTTATTTGAAATCATTGCATGCATGCGTTCAGAGAATATGTCGTCTGATTCCAGAACGCTCACTATAACTATTTCTTGCCAACTTGTTATGTATGTCTCAGTATGCATTGGTGCAACTTCGTTTAAGATGGATTTTGTACTAAAATATGCATATACACGTAACTACACATGCATACGCATACTCTGAAAAGCGTATATACATAAATGAGTGTGTATATATATATGTGTGTGTGTGTGTGTGTGTGTATAAGGTTCATATATATACTTATGTATATATATATATATGTATATATATATATATATATATATATATATATATATATATATATATATATATATTATATATATATATACTCTTTTACTCTTTCACTTGTTTCAGTCATTTGACTGTGGCCATGTTGAAGCACCGCCTTTAGTCGAGCAAATCGACCCCAGGACTTATTCTTTGTAAGCCTAGTACTTTTTCTATAGGTCTCTTTGGCCTAACCGCTAAGTTACGGGGGCGTAAACACACCAGCATCGGTTGTCAAACGATGTTGGGTGAGGACAAACACCGATTCACACACATATACACAAACACATACATATATATATATATACGACGAGCTTCTTTCCATTTCCATCCACCAAATCCACTCACAAGGCTTTGGTCGGTCCGAGGCTAAAGTAGAAGACACTTGCCCAAGGTGCCACGCAACTGGACTGAACCCGGAACCATGTGGTGGTTCGTAAGCAAGCTACTTACCACACAACCACTCCTAATATATATATATATATATATATATATATATAAACATACGTAACTATATAATATATATAAACACACATAACAATATGATATGTGTATGCATACAAATAAATACACATGGGAGCCGGCTTACGCTCGAGAACGATTGTGGCTTGGTAACATAATTTAGCTCTTTTAAGAGCTCCGTAGTCGCAAGAAAATATAGACACCCCTTCCTACTATTTGGCTCAAAGTCACCGATTTCAGGGCGAGGAGTAAGTGGATTACATCGACCTCCAGTGTTCAGGTGGTACTTATTCTATTAACCCGGAAAGGAATGAAAGTCAAAGTCGACGCCGGTGGAATTTGAACTCAGAATGTTAAAACAGACGAAATGCCGTTAAGCGTTTTGCCGGTCGTAACGATTCTACTCTCTTTGACTCAACTTTTAGTCAGGTGTTGTGTTGCCATATTGTACGTAAGTATATGAACTTTTAAATCTAACATATACAATTTAAATGGTTTTCAAGTTTCTGTGATTTTTGAAAGCTTTTAATTTCGTGTTTAATTTTTCTTTTATTTCGTGATTTAAAAAGTAAAAATTCGTTTTATTACTTTCTTATACCCTATTTTTCTTTACAGAAATTTCGAATTCAGTAAAAGATGAATTTTAATTTATTAAGCAACCAGACGATAAATTTATATTTAAAAGAATGATGAAAACAGATTTAATCTCAATTTGCATACGTAATTTTCTCAATCATAATGACCTCTAGTGATAAAAACAGGCCTCTGATGTCTAAAGCATTGAATCCTAAGAATATTTGAAAACATTTTGATGTACAGCGTTGCTCGCTTCAGCGGGCATTTCTATACATATACAGATATTATTATCATACAATAATTTAAGGCGGCGAGATAGCAGGCTTTGTGCCTTAGTAGAGATTATTATTATTATTATTATTATTATTATTATTATTATTATTATTATTATTATTATTATTATTACTATTATTATTATTATTATTATTATTGAAGGTAGCTAGTTGGCTGAATCGTTAGCACGCCGGGCCAAATATTTAGCGGCATTTCGTTCGTGTCTTTACGTTTTGAGTTCATATTCCGCCGAGGTCGATTTTGCCTTTCATCCTTTCAGGATCGATAAATTAAGTACCAGTTAAATATTGGGGTCGATGCAATCGACTATTCCTCTTACCCCAAATTTCGGGCCTTGTGCTTATAGTTGAAAGGATTATTATACACTAATTTAAGGCGGAGAGTTAGCAGAATCGTCAACACGCCGGGAAAAATGCTTAGCGGCTTTACGTTCTGAGTTCCTGTTCCGCCGTGGTCGATTTTGCCTTTTATATTTTCGGGTTCGACTTTGCCTTTTATCCTTTCAGGGTCGATTAAATAAATACCAGTGGAGCATTGGGGACGATGTAATCGACCAGCCCCCCCGCCTCTTCAATTTCAGGTATTATGCCTGTAGTAGAAAGGGACATTATAGAATAACTTTTTAAAAAATTAGATCAACATGTTTAAAATAACAAGATTATCTATCTGTCTATCTACATTTAGAATCGCTTTCTTATTTCGTTACTGCGCATATGTGTAGATTTTGTCTCATGAGCTCTTCGATCCCGCCTTTTTTCTGCGCATAATTGTGGGATAAATTTAGTTACATGCGTAAAGTTCTGCAAAGGTTCAATGTGAAATTGAGTTGTTATAGGGATAACAAACATTGCTGTTTAGATATTTAGACACAGTAGAAAGCGATTTGATGTGGACGTTTAATACTCTGAAAAAAATCGACTTAATCCATTTGTCTGTCCTTGTTTGTCCCGTCTGTGTGTAGCCCCAAGTGGGCAGTAACGAAATAAGAAAGCGATTCCAAATGTAGATGGCTAGACAGATAGATAGATAGATAGATAATAGATAGATAGATAGATAGATAGATAGATAGATAGATAGATAGATAGATAGATAGATAGATAGATAGATAGATAGAAAAAAAACTAAGGCGGCGAGCTGACAGAATCGTTAGCACGCTGGGCGAAATGCTTAGCGGTAATTCGTCTGCCGCTACGTTCTGAGTTCAAATTCGCCGAGGTCGACTTTGCCTTTCATCTTTCGACGTCGATTATATAAGTACCAGTTACGCACGGGGTTCGATATAATCGACTTAATCCGTTTGTCTGTCCTTGTTTGTCCCCTCTGTGTGTAGCCCCTTGTGAGCAGTAACGAAATAAGAAAGCGATTCCAAATGTAGATAGATAGATAGATAGATAGATAGATAGATAGAAGATAGATAGATAGATAGATAGATAGATAGATAGATAGATAGATAGATACTGTAAACTCTATACATTACTCAGCAATCAGGAAGCTTTGAGCTGATTATGCTTCTCCGAGGAGGCGCAATGATGTCGAAATCCTTTTCCAAGTTGCTACCAACGATCACTCTGATGACAATTCCCTTGTATCATTTAGTTTAGTGTATAAATCTACTGAATTTTGTTCGCATTACGCTTATAATTTCAATTGGTTAAAAAACTTTTGCGGCTCACACTCTCAAATCATATCGTACCATTAAAATATGAAAAAAAATTTAAAACACTTTAGCTAATGAAGAACTTTACCCGAATAAAAAAAAAACATTAAAAAACAATAAAAGAATGAGTGAGTCATAGTTTTACTTAGTTGGAGTCCATTCGGGACTTAACAAAAAGCAACCAGAACAACAACAATAAACTACATTTTTTATATATGAGTTCTATGTTGGCCATAGAGTGTAGAGGCAAAACGTAAGTTTTCACTGTTGAATTGCTGTCAGCTCTTTAACTTGAAATATACATATATATATATATAATATATATATATATATATATATATATATATATATATATATATATATATATATATATGTATGTGTTGTGTGTTTTATATGATATATACATATAATATAAATATGATGGCATATATATATATATATATATATCATATAATATATATATAATAGAGATAGGGAAGAGGTAGTGGAGGAAGAGGAGGGGTGGACGAGAATAAGGAGAGATGTGAAGGCGACAGTGTTGGTGATAAGTATTGTAATGGGGAGATGTATGGAAATATATGTGGATGACGGTAAGGAAGGTTAAAAAAGGGGCCAAAAAATAAAGGATGATGTCATAACAAATACAACAATCACGAATATATACACATACACACACATATATACATGTATGCATACATATATCTATAAATATAGATATGTATATGCATGCGTGAGAGAAAGGGAGAAAGCACCGTATTGAATAGATTCGTGGAAGTCTATAGCAGGCATTTCAAATTGCATAAAATTGTATTGGCATTTAGCGGGAGCGTGTTTTCTTATGCCTGTAGTAAAGAATTCCATTTGCCCAATGCTGAGATCATTTTTGTGCTTATGGTATATTATAGTATGCAATAAACGAATTCTCCTTAGCTTGGCCCTTGCCGTTTGCTATCTTTTATTATGCTTAATAGCAGTCAAGAGATAGATAGATACTATATATCTATATATATAGTATATATATATATATATATTATATATATATATATATAATATATATATATATATATATATATATATATATATATATATATATATATATATATAGATATATATATATATATATTATAATATATATATATATATATAGATATATCTATATATATATATATATATATGAAGAGAGAGGGAGAGAGAGACTGGAGAGGAAAATAGTGATTATAAAAAAGACGGCAAGGTGAAATGGGGGTTATAATGTATGCATGCAATTCGAGGTGTGAGTCTGCTGTCCGTAAGAATCCGAAACTGGTCATCTGAGTAGATGACAACTGATGTAACACAAAAACTGCTTTCCGTTCGAATTCGTCTTTCCTCTTTTCGTTCTTTCTTGATTTATTTGTTTCCTTCTTTCTTTATGATTTTTTCCTTCTGTTTCTTTCTTTTACTCGTTCATTTATTTATTTTTTTTCATTTACTTATTCTTATTCTTTAGTGAGTAATATTCTTATTTTTTGTTCATTTTATGCATTCCTTATGCGTATATATTTTTATGTGTACCCCTACATCTACCTATCTATATACAGATCTATTTATCTATTTACCTAACTACATATCTATCTATTTTTCTCTCTCCCCTATCTCTCCCACCTCTCTCTCTCCCTCTCTCCCTCTCCCTCACTGGTTGCATACACGCGTATTTGTGTATGAGTGCGTTTATGTGTATATATTTTGTATATGCCTGCATATATAGTATATATATATATATATATATATATATATACATATATAATATATATATAATATATATATATATACATATATATATATAATATATATTATGATATATATATATATATATATATATATACATAATAAATTATATATATATATATACATATATATATAATATATATATATTATATTATATTATATATATATATAATATATATATATAATATATATTATATATATATATAAGCATTGTAGATTCATATATGCTCATGCACATATCTATATATATATATATTGTATATATGAATATTCATAATATGCATTTATACGTGTATATATTATATACATTTTTGCATATAAATATATATATATATGTGGTGTGTGGATATAAATATACATATATAGAGAGATAGATAGATATATGTAAATGTATGTATGTACAGATATTTATGTAAATGTGTGTGCGTATATACATGCATAGGCACACATATATTTTGTACTTCAATTTTTTGGAAGATATTTCTCATATATATGTATGTATATATATATATTGTTTTATATTATCTAATTCTTTTATTATTAATTTATTGTTCACCTCCACACTGACTGCCAAGTCGGTTTTCTAAATCGTGAATGATGTTTCCGTAGCAGAAATAATGATAATGATGATGACGATGATGATGATGATGATGACGACGATGATGATTATGATGATGACGATGATGATGAAGCTGGTGCTCGTAATGGTTGTGATCATGATCATGATAATCATCATCATCATATTGAGGGGGATGATGATGAACATTACGATGATGATGAATACAGTGGTGACGATGATGATGATAATTTTTATTATCATTATTGTTAATAATAATAGTAATAATAATAACAACAACAACAATAATAATAATAGTAATAAAAAATAAAAATAATAATAAAAATAATAACAATAATAATAATAATAATAATAATAATAATAATAATAATAATAATAATCGTGAGAAGAAGAATGAAAAATAGCAACAAGAAAAATCAGCAAAATCTGTTTCCCAAATATGGCAGCTAAAAGATATGAAGAAAAAAGCAGAATAAATACGATAAACATTTTAAAAGAAAAAGAAATCTGCATGGTGGGGCTGCGGATTATTCCAGTCCGAGATTTTGAAGATTCTATTGAATCTGTTCTTTACCAAATTTCTATAGAATCTAAAGATTCTTCAAGATTTCTTTATAGATCTTTTCTCTACTGGCTATAATAGACTTTTCAAAAGAATTATGGGTAAAATATAAAAACGAAAAAATGTAAAAACTAAAATATATAGAATACTGGTGAGTGAATATAAAAAAAAAAACAAGTTACTAGAACTATATATCGACTTTGTATCA
>NC_042997.1:174518555-174546055 GCF_006345805.1 Octopus sinensis
CAAACGCTCCTTTTCTACAACTTAAGAATTTATTTGTGTGAATTATGGTTTTCAAAACACGCACACACACACAAACACACACACGCACGCACACACACACACACAAACACACACACATGTATATATAGGCGCAGACGTGGCTGTGTGGTAAGAAGCTTCCTTCCCAACCACATGGTTCCAGGTTCAGTCACACTGCGTGGCTGCGTGGGCAAGTGTCTTTTATAATAGCCTCGGGCCGACCTGAGCCTTCTCAGTGGATTTGGTGGACGGGCACAGAAACAAGCCCGTCGTATGTGTGTGTGTGTATATATATGTATATATATATAGTATATGTATTTGTTTGTTTGTCTGTGTTTTCTCCAGCTCCACCCCCACCATCGCTTGACAACGAGCATTAACGTGTTTACGTCCCCATTACTTCGCGGTTCGGCACAAGAGACCGATAGATAAAGTACTAGGTTTACAAAGAATAAGTCCTGGGGTCAATTTGGTCGACTAAAGGCAGTGTTCCAGCATGACTGACGTCAAATGACTGAAAAAATAAAAGAATATCGAAAATTTCCTAGCTTTCAGGGTGACACGAAAGGTCTGATCAGACGTCGAAACTCCCCAGTTCTTTTACAGGGTTTGGAATCGCTGAAGGACCGTTGCAATAAGTGTATGAATCTGAGAGAGGAATATGATATAAAGCCAGGAAGTTTTCAATGCTTTTCATAAGTATGTGTGTGTATATATATACACACACAATATATATAATATATATATATATATATATATATATATATATATATATATATATATATATGGCCGGAATATATAATTCCACATCAGCCTATCGTGTAGTAGGGTCACGATTATAATATATTTATATATATTTACATAGAAATATACAAAATATATAATAGTAGAAATTAATAATAGTTCAGTTATTGGGATTTCAAGCAATAGATATGCGGGTATTCCATTTCAGATAATGCAACACGAAAATGACGAGTATTTATGATGGAAAGTTCGTGGTATTTTTATGCACATCAAGAAATAATACTTGAGGATAAAACCAGTACAATAGCAGGGTTAAAAAAAGCTTAATTAGACCTTACTTGAGTTAAAATTATAATTAGAAAGGAAGTACACGTGTTTCTGTATTGGAAGATCAGAATATATGTAATCATCAGGATCATTTTCAAAATAGTGTTCAGCTATTTTAAATCACCATAAAAATTAAGCGTTAAATAAAAAATAAAAAATAAACTTTTACAAAATTAAGAATTAAAAATTATAAAGTTTAAATTATAAATATAAATTAGCACACATATATCAAACGTAGAATGTCAAACATAAAATTATATGAATCAAGAGGTCTGTGATTAATTTAAAAAATAAAGATAACTGTTCCACTTGTGATTGAAATCACAATAACTGCACTATATATATGCATATTTATATATATATATAATATATATAATATATATATATTATATATATATAATATATATATGATTATTACATATATATATATATATTATATATATATATATATATATATATATATATATATATTAGATATATATATATATATTAGTTTAAGTAACAATAAAGGGTGAAATTAAATTTAATTTGGAATAATTATTAATTACACCAAGTAGATTCGGCATGTAAAAGCCTCATTCGAGGAAAATTTAAGTATACTAAGCAATTAAGGGTTTAGCAACGAATTGCCTCACCCACACCGAATTTAGAAATAGCAGTCAAAGAGTTATAGCTATTCTTTCTACTAAAAGGGAGACCTCAGTAAAATAATAGTTCAGTATTGGGATTTCAAGCAATAGATATGCGGGTATTCAATTTCAGTAATGCCAACACGAAAATGACGAGTATTTATGATGGAAAGTTCGTGGTATATATATATATATATATATAATATATAATATATATTATATATATATATATATATATATATATATAATATATATATATATTATATAATATATATATGTATGTCTATATAGCATACATATATTACATATTAGTATGGCGACAACTATTATTTCCGGGGAAACGCTGCCGTAATCTCCTTAGAGAGACTTAGTAATTTAATATTTATATAAATATATATAATATATATAGATATATTACTATATATATATATATATATATAGGCGCAGGAGTGGCTGTGTGGCAAGTAGCTTGCTAACCACCACATGGTTTCGGGTTCAGCCCACTGTGTGGCATCTGGGCAAGTGTCTTCTGTATGCCCCGGGCCGACCATGCCTTGTGAGTGGATTTGGTAGACGGAAACTGAAAGAAGCCTGTCGTATATATGTATATATATATATATATGTATGTGTGTGTGTGTGTTTGTGTGTCTGTGTTTGTCCCCCCTAGCATTGCTTGACAAAACGTGCTGGTGTGTTTACGTCCCCGTCACTTAGCGGTTCGGCAAAAGAGACCGATAGAATAAGTATGGGCTACAAAGAATAAGTCCCGGGGTCGATTTGCTCGACTAAAAGGCGGTGCTCCAGCATGGCCGCAGTCAAATGATGAAACAAGTAAAGAGTAAAAGAGTATATATATTATATAATATATATATATAGATAGATAATATACATATATAATATACATATTAGATAGATATATACATATATACATACATATATGCATATATATATACAGGCATATATACATATATATATATATATATACATATATACACATACATATACTCACATATATATATACATATATGTATGCATATATATATAGAGAGAGAGAGAAACTGAGAGAGAGAGAGAGAGAGAGAGAGAGAGAAAGAGATACTAGCTGGAATACCCGGTAATTCCCAAGAAAGCGAGGCTTATCCCTTGGTTCCGTTCTCATACTTGTTTCACTAATCCAATAACATCAATACAAATTATGTAGCCCTTAAAACAGTTTTTGTGTATATACAGAGAAGACCGAACTGTCTTACACAGGATCCTGTTTTTAGGAATTCCTAATAAGTTATGAATACCCAAATTGTGAAGTCAATTATGTAATAACAGGAAATGTGTTACCCGATAGGACGAAATCAAATAAAGTAGCCACGAAAAGGACTTTAATGCGTTCCCAGAGTACATACAACATAGGAAGAAATACTAATAGCGTATGTATACTAAAATTATGAAGCATGTTACGTAATAACAGGCTAATCAGATATGAGATAACAATTCAAAGTAAATAACTCTGAGAAGGGCTTTTCTGTTTCCCAGAGAATATTACCCTCAGAGGCGCTAGTGTTGGTAGATTCGTTAATAAGTCACTAACCGAAATAAGTGGATGTATTGTTTAGGAAAATACTATTTACTTGTTTATGGTTGCGAGCTGCCAGAAAAGTTAGCACGCCGGGTCAAATGCTAAATGGTATTTTGTCTATCTTTACATTCTGAGTTCGAATTCTGCTGAGGTCGACTTTATCTTTCATCCTTTCGGGGTCGATAAATTAAGTACCATTTGCATACTGGAGTCGATCTAATCGACGTGCCCCCTCCCCAAAATTTTCAAGTCTTGCGCCTAGAGTAGAAAGGAATGCTACTTACATGTTTAAGGGTTGTACCTGAAATATTGCGAAAATAACTTTAATAGTTCAAATACTAAGAAAACAGCATAATCAATTTCATTTTTACCAAATAATTTAGGAAAATAAATGGGTTATTTCACTTGGCTGTATATATGGATCCCTTCCAAGGGCGAATGGGTTATTTCGCTTGGTTTTTAAAATAAAATATATTATATATATAGAAGGATCCCTTCCATGGGCCCTATTATCAAGTTTTTCAACAATCTGTGTTTGCCATGATGTTTGCAGATATGAGTTCTATTCACGTGTCAAGTTTTCTCAACATCAATAAAGCGATGTAAGAGGAGTTAGCTAACAACTCCACAAGCACACCCACAGACAGAATTTCCCACATAGGTATTAGCTATATATATATATATATATATATATATATATATATATATATATATTATATATATATATATATATATAATATATACGTATAAATATATATATATACATTTATAATTTACGTATATATAATATATACGCATATATATACATATATATTACATATTATGTACGTATATATATACATATATACATATATATGTATATACATATGTATATACTAGATAATATACTCTATATATATATATAATATACATATATATATATATATCTATCATATATAATATATATATATATATATCTATAATATATATATATATATAGTATATATATGCATACATATATGATGTATACCATACATATGATATATACAAATATATATAAATACATATATATATATCTATGCATGCATATATATATACACACACATATAAAGGTAGGCTTAACTATATATGTATATATGTATATATGCATACATATAGATATATACACTCACACGCACACACATATATATACATACACTCGCATACACATAAACACACACACACAAAAACACAAACACACACCACACACACACAAACACACACATGAAATTCTGCAGCAATTTTCAGAATTTTCAGCCGCTTTGTTTCATCACCTATTTTCCAATATTTTTCCTTTGTTTTATTTGTTTACTTTAGTCCTTTTGTTATCTTTTTACTTCATGTTTTCTTGTTATATTATAATTGTTTTTTTTCCTTTGTGTCTGCTTCCACCGTCACCCCAATCCACCGTCACCCCACCTTTGCTTCCCTTTTTTCTTTTTTGCTTCTAAATCTATGAATACTTTGTATACAGTAAGTAGATTATTATTTTTTTTTGGCGGCGCTTTGTTTTAAGCGTGACAGGAGCTGGAATGGCGGCGGCGGCGGCGGCAGTGGAGGCACCGGACAACGTTGGATAGTTAAAAGTGGATAAGTGAATGGTAAGATGTTAAGGATAATAATAATAATAATAATAATAATAATAATAATAATAATAATAATAATAATATATATATATAATGGAAGCATACAAATGCAAAAAAAAAACAAAAACAAAAATAAAAATAATAATTATTTTTGTAAAGTATAATATGGTAAGGTTTGGCTTGCTTTGGTTACATCGCTTCTGAAATATTATTCAGTGACGAACGTCCTAACAACTAGAAGGGAATCTGGAAAAACTTGGAAACACGGGAAAAATGTTTATGCATGAAGTTGTCCGTTTGTCAGAAAAGCTATCTGGAATTCAACACATTAGTCTTTTGGCAGTTGTCCAATTCAATTCATATCGAACAGTTTTCAGTAAGATTCCCTCGACGTTCACTGCTAATATCTTTCGGCTATTTATTTATGTTTTTCTTCTTTATATTGTATTTTTCTTCTTGTCCTTCTTTCTTTCTTCTTTTTTCTCTATTTTTTATTTTCTTTTGTTAGTTGTTTTTATTTCTTTTTATATATATATATTATATATCTATTATTTATTATATATATTAATGATATATATATATATATATATATTATATATATATCATATATATATATATATATATATATTATTGGCATTGATAATTCCATACTATTCAATCAATGAAAAGACTGTACACTAAAACTGCTGAGATACTGACGGGAAGCCACCATTTTACACATAACGGGCAATATATATATATATATATATATATATATATATATATATATATATACATATATATATATATATATATATAATATATATCAAATACATATATATAATATCTGATATAATACATATGCATATAATATACATATCATATATAGTATATATATATATATATATATATATATATATATATATGTATATGCATGACATATATACATGTATATATATATATGTGTGTGTGTGTATCGATATAAATGTATATTTGTTTATATCTACATACAAATATATGCATGCATATATGAATATATATGCATGCACATATTTGTATGTATAAATATGTGCATATACATCCTTATATATATTTATACATACATAAAAATGTATACCCACATACCATGATATTTGCATATATATATATATATATATAAACATTCATAGTTATATATATTATATTATACTTATGTATCATTTTATGTATATTTATATATATATTAAGATATATATGTGTGTGGGAGGGTGTTTGAGTGTGTGTGGGCGTAAATGTACGTATATAACTTTTTGATATATACCTCACCATACCTGAGGAAACTGAGACACACGTTCATTTGCATGATTTCAATCATTAAACTAGAATTAGTTGT
The DNA here is from genome assembly GCF_006345805.1 of Octopus sinensis. Classification (NCBI taxonomy): domain Eukaryota; kingdom Metazoa; phylum Mollusca; class Cephalopoda; order Octopoda; family Octopodidae; genus Octopus; species Octopus sinensis. The sequence goes on from NC_042997.1 coordinate 174,524,802, forward strand.
GGCAGATTTTATACCGTTGTTAAATAAGTCTCGCTTATCACCAATTTCCTGGCCCTGAGCAGAACTCGAGTATTACTGCCTTGAGTCTAGCCTCTTCTTAGCTAATTCTTTCACTTCTGCCTTTCATATATTTGATTCTTTTCCTTTGTGTTTATTAGTAAGTGGCAGGCGAAATTAGATCTAAATTAAAACTTTACAAACCTATACATATAAAGCTGAAGTTGTCTCTGTGTGTATGTGTGTGTGTGTGGCAGGTTTGGTAGCCTTCAACTAACACTATCTTCTCCGAGACCCTGCGGTGCAAGTTGACAAAAATTGAGGGTATGATAGAAAAAGGCTTGCTCTTCATCCCGCAGAAGTAAAAATTCAAATCGGACCATGTTTAAGACCAAAAATTCTTTACATCAAAATGGTGCTTTTTCTCTATGAAAATCCCTATTTTTTACGATTTTTTGACTGCTGTGTCGCCATTTTTCAGTGTATTTCAACCAGAAAAATGTTCCCTTAAAGAGAATAACAAGTTACATAATGCAAAATTTTTACTTCTTAAAAGAGATTGAAACTATGTCAAAACTTTGTTAACGTGACATCAAAGTCTGTTGTATTAAGCGCAACTCAAAAATACAAACCCGAGCAACGCCGCGCTATACTGCTAGTACTAAGTAAATATGTTATTTGCATGACTATGAAATACCTTCAGACATACACGCGCATACTTATATCAAGGTGAGCGCGTGTGAAGTAATGTATGCAAATACGCACGTATGTATTTATATTACACTTTCTAATATATGGTTCAGGCCTGCAATTTAGGGAGTCTAGTCAACTACATCGATCCTCATGCTTCAGTTTTAGTAAAATGAATAGAACCCAATACTTAATTTTTTGATCAGCCTGGTACTTATTCTATCGGTTTCTTTGCTGAACCGCTAAGTTACGCCAACACCAGACGTCAAGCGGTGGTGAATGACAAGCACAGACACAAAGAAATACATACACGCACACACTCATACACATACACACACACACACACACACACACACACAAACACACACACACATATATATATATATATATATGTATATACACAAACACACGACGGATTTTATCCAGTTTCCATCAACCAAATCTACTCAGAAGGCTCTGGTCAGCCCGTGGCTATAGTAGAAGACATTTGTCCAAGGCACAGGCGTCGTCGTAACCTATGGAGTGCCACGATATATATATAGACAGTATTATTTTTATATTTTAAACATTTTTTTGATGGAAGTCCACCTGAAGATTGTGATCAAGACAAGAAACGATTGTAGTGGCGGTTTTTGACTATTTATTAAATTTATGTCTATTAAGTCTTTCCTTCCTTGTTTGTTTTGCAAAATATTGGTTTGGTCTCAAATTATTTTTATATATAATATAATATATATATAATTTATATATATATATATATATATACCCTTTTATACTCTTTTACTCTTTTACTCGTTTCAGTCATTTGACTGCTTTAACCACTATGCCATATGCCCAAGACACCTGAAGAAGGCTGGAGGGTATATCAGCCGAAACGTTGTGTTAACAACAAACAAGATGAGGATAAATATCCGTCGAATGTAAATAATTTACATAATTCCTCTGTCTTGTACAGAATTGGCAACTAAAACCTTTACTGGTAATAGCCGGCTGTAGTTGTAACTGGGCTTCATGTACCTTTGCATGTCGTTTAAGTCCTCCTGCCGAATTACACTCTCTTCCACATGCCCGACAGATATGATTAGTAGTGGCCAGGTTGTCACTCATCTGTCTCGCTTTATGACTACGAAGATGACTCATGAGTCCAGCTTTAGTGAGGCAGGGTCTTGCACAGACATTGCATGTCAGAATCAAAGGAAGACCCTTCCCTTCTGGAAGTGTAACAGCGATGCCCTTCCTGACATCCCTCCTTACTTTCTCATGTGCAACTCGAGATTTCTCAAAAGTGGCTGTCCCCTCATGCACAATCCTTCTCCACCTGCTACGATCAATAGCTATGCTTTCCCATGTGTCAGGAGAGATGCAAGCATCTCTTAAGGAAGCCTTCAGCAAGTCTTTATACCTCTTTTTTGGTTTATGTGGAGGTCGTTCTCCTTTAGCTAACTCTCCTTGTTTTTTCTGTATCCCTTTCTGTAGAGAGCGTAGGCTCGAAACGTAAAAGACTTTTTCTATTCCTGAGCGTTATACTAATACATCTGTTTGTTTTGTACACCACCTGTCTTCGTTTTTTGTTTTTTTCGTAAACTCTCCCTATATATATATATATATATATATATATATATATATATTATAATATATATATAATATATATATATATATATATCTATATTACTGAAGTACTAAAGAGACCGTGATGAGAGAGATTTAATAGAACTATGCCTCTTGATTTTTGAATAATGCAATTGAGCTTACTAATGATATACGGAAGGAGTAATATCTAAAATATACCGGTTCAGATAACGTCACTCTTTACAAATTATATTTTGTGAAGAATAGGCATAATGCGAATGTGTATGTGTATATGTGTGTAAGTGTGTGTGTGAAATTTGATAAAAAGTTTCTTTTCGTTTTTCTGAGGAAAACTTAGATATACAAAGAGCTGAATATGTAACATACAGATCTTCGAATATCATTATCTTTTGCACGATTGTATTATATAAGTCATATGTATTATTGTAAATGACACTTGTCTGACAAGAGATTAGTATATGCAGGGCGAATAGTGTTATCTAATGATGATAGCGAACATTACGAAGAAATCTAATATTGTTGAATTAAGAGAAGGTTTTGCAATGTAACAAATACACTGGAATATAAGTTAAAATTTGAATTATTATAGTATAAAATTAAAGCGGATTAAACTAATGATATAATAGCATACACATTTGTGTAAATTCATAATTTGTTCAAATAGAAGAGTCTGATGAAAAAGTCCTAATGATTTTAAATAAAAATAAACTTTGTGAAACTTATGAAACTTATTAAACTTAATAAATTGATGGTTTAAGTTGCAAGTTCAGTAATTGAATAAATTATAATTAATGGTGGGACATTAATTGAGTCTAATGTTAAGCTATTAAATTAATCTATTAAAGGGTGGAACTCTACAAGATTCAGAATTACTATGATAGATGTACTTTCTATGATAGATCATTATTGAATTGAAAGCTATGACGAATATCACAAGTCGCTGCAATTAATGGAATTGTATTGCAGTTATTATTAAAAATAACGTTTGAGTTAAATGTTTTCCATATGGGTAAAGGTATATCTTATATGAAGTAAATGTTAATTGAAGTGTATTAAGTTATGCAACAAAATATTCGTGTGAGGTCTTTAAATAATTGTTTAAAAATATTGGTGTGAGGTCTTTAAATAATTGTTTAAATAATTGTTTGGCGACGGACCGGCGTCCCATCCAGGTGGGGAACCTATACGCCAAGAAACCAGGAAACCGGCCCTTATGAGTCAGGCATGGCTCGAGAAGGAACAAACAGCAACAACAACAAATAATTGTTTGGAAATATACAAAATTAGTTTGTTTCACTAATTAACATAATATATTTTATCTAATTAACATAATATATTTTTTTCTTTTAACTTTCACTTGTTTCAGTCAATAGATTGCAGCCATGCTGGGGAACAGCCTTGAAGGAGTTTTAGCCGAATGCGGTGACGTCAGGACTTATTTCTTTAAAGTTTTCTACTTATTTTATTGGTGTCCTTATACATTTCATAGGTCTTAAATTCATATTCTTGTAATATTATAATTTTTCTGCGTAGTCGTTTCCGTTTGGTGTTTTCATTATAAAAGTTAGACATATTATTGAAAACGTATTCATTTAGAGATACAGCAGAGAGTTTTAAGGATTCATTTTAAACAAAACCCTTTAAATTTTTTGAGTTACTGTTTAATGTACGAATACATTGAAGTTTTTCTACTGCCTGTATTATGTATATTGAGAGTAATCTAGGTTAAATATAACAACAAGATAGTTAGTAACTTTTGGATAAGCTTGAACAGTAATTAAGAAATATTAAGAATTCTTAAAAATTATGGAAGATCAGACAGAATTACGAGGTTAAAGTTAAGTCCTAGTAAAAAATTATACTTTCGATAAAATGCAATTGAACTAAACTGGATGTTATATAATGTGTTTAAATTGCACAAAGCTACAATATTACTGATCGCAAGTGACCCTTTTCAACCCATACTAACGATCGTTATTTTGTTTCTTTTTTCTAAATACACTTATCAAAGTATTCTAAATATGAAGGTACTGCCAATGCTTTTGTTTTCTTAGATAAGTGGGTATGTAAAAATATGTTCAGCGATAGTAAAATTGTGATCTTTTGCGCTAAGTGTAAGATATTTATCTAGGATTTCATTAAACCATTATATTTGTATTATTCCAAAAGGGTAGTTGTGACCTATACTTGATTTTGGAGAATGAAAAACCGAACATATGTTCAACTAATGGCTTATATATCAGTTTTAGAAAGATAATTATGTCTGATTGGCGAGAGATTAGTATAACTAGAATAAAATGCTCTTCAAACTTATCATTTAAATCTGGTTGTGTGGTAATCGTTTTAGAAAAGTATTAGTATAGTTTAAGATGTCGTACATTGTTTTCCATGTAAATTTGTAAGTGAAATTTAAAGATGTTGTTGGTAGGTTTGTTTGTTGATTTCTTGAAGGGTTTTATTTGTTGTATCAGCTTAGATGAAATGCATTGTTCCAAATCTTTAACATTTTGCTCCTATTCCCGAGATCTTTCTAGAATGATATGATATTTCATTAAAAGTTGTTATTCTTTTATGAAGAGGGATAAGCTGTCTTCAAACAATTGAAAAAAACTTGTTAAAAGTAGGCTAAGTTAGCCCTATAAAACATAATTTATCTTTTTCTCTTTCTTTACACAGTTACATAGAAGTGAAGTTTCTCCTTGTGTGTGCGCGCGTGTATTATCACTGACAATTAGTGTGTCTTTCATATAAAAATCTAAAGTTCTATTGTTTTCCGATATCTAATCCAACATAATTATTTTGGTAATAGATATTTTCTCTTTTTATTTTTTGCTACTTGTTAATCAGTATTTATCAATCAATAAATATTAAAGCTGACTTCGATGTGGGAGTTTATATCGATAACTACTGGACACATTAATTGTTGTTGTTTATCAGCTCAGGTATGCACAATCCTATTGTGATAGAAGTTTCGGCCGTGACCCTCATTATTATAATTTTGTTGTTTCTGTAGTTGATATTTCTGGTAGGTCGAGAGGTCTCGTAAAAGTTCTATCGTTGGCTCGTTGGCTCGTCACCATTTATTCTGCGAAAATTGCCTCTTCCGTAAATATTCTGAAGTTGTTCTTACAATTTGGCATTAAAGTCCAGATCAGCTCCCACTTCCATCGAATTTATGCTTCCTAAAATTTACTTAGAACATCTCATTGTTTATTGTTTTCAAGTTATTGCCTGCTTAATCTCAGTTGACCTCAGTTTTCCTACTCACTATATTGCTGATACCAACTCTTCCTTATGTGTATTTATTACGCTGGACGCTTCCTAATATAATGCCTTTGAGCACTTAGTATAATTTTTAACTTAGTATAACTGGCGTACCAGTACGTTACCACACCAGGCGATTTGGTGCAAATATTTCACAAGAGTTACGTTTTTTGTATCTTTTAACTTTTACTTGTTTCAGTTATTTGACTACGGCCATGTGGGAGCACCGCGTTGAAGGATTTTAGCTAAACAAATCGACCTCAGGACTTTTTTAAAGCTTGGTACTTAAAGTTAAGTCCTAGTAAGGAATTATTCCCTCGACATAATGCACTTGAACTAAACTGGAATGTTACATAACTATCAGTCTCTTTTTGCCGAACTGCTAAGTTACAGAGACGTAAACACACTAACACCGGTTGTCAAGCGGGAATGAGGGACAAACGCAGACATAAATACACACATCGACATATACGCATATATAAATATACGACCAGCTTCTGTTCAGTTTCCATCCACCAAATCCGCGCACAATGCTTGGTCTGCCCGAGGCAATAGTGGAAGACATTTATCCAATGTGCCACGCAGTGGGACTGAACCCGTAAACGTTCACGTTATATGAAGTAAGTAAATTGTTAGAATGGGGAAGCATTTACGTTCATGTATATCACTGGTTATTACTTATAACACATATACTTCATAATGTTATGCAGTAGTTCAAGAACTACTACGCTACCGTTTCTATTTTTTTAACCAATAAGAGTGACCGACTAGCTTACAAACTATCTTTTTCTAGCTTCCATAAATAGCAGCTACACACATCTTTTTGTATTTTTCCAATGCCTGGATAAGATTTGTCAGATAAAATTTCTCTCGGAAATTGCTTTTAGACGATTCACCGTATATAAGTTCTACGAACGATACCAGCCTTGCCTTCCCTGCTCTTTTTTTTTTTTTACTGCCACCATCGTTAGAAATGTTAAACTATCTTACTCTACCTTCCATAAATAGCAACTACACACATCTTTTTATATTTTTCCAACGCCTGGATAAGATTTGTCAGATAAAATTTCTCTCGGAAATTACTTATAGACGATTCACCGTATATAAGTTCTATGAACGATACCAGTCTAGCTTTCCCTGCTCCTTTTACAGCCACAATCGCAAGAAATGTTAAACGCTGAGGCGGCAACTCAACTTCTCGTGTAATCTAGTAGCTAGATATCAAGACTGTAAAAATGAACAGACTCGAATAGAGAAGATATACTTGCAGTGATACGGTGCTCTTTTATATGCAGACTTGCTGCTATCATATCCGATGCAACGTGCATATTTCTAACAATGCATGTGCACAGCTTAGTTTCTTTTTACTTAGTAACCGTCAAATACGCTGGAAAGGAATACTTGGATTCTAAAAGTCCAGACTAAACTGTCATGTCCAATTATTACGCTGACTTCTCCCAGACATAGTCAAGATGGTGTGTTAGAAGGTGAACGTGATATGAAAGACAAATTCAGTAGAAAACGGTTGTCGTCTCCACTAAGCTGATTAAAGGCGGCACATGAGACACTGGACCCACTTTCACGAATGTTCTCCGATAGACGGAAGATAGTTAATGAAGATACAACTACGTAAGTGATGGCTGGAGAAGTTTATTTCCATACTCTCTCTTTCTCTTTCTTTATCTCTCTCTTTTTCTCTCTTTCTATTTCTCCTCAATTCGCTCTTTTTCTCCCCCTTATTCTCTCCACGACAACTACGGTCATTTTCTCTCAATTTTTCTATACGCTCTCTCAGTCTCCTTACCTCTATTTCTCTCACTCTCATATACACATAATCTCGCAGTCATTCATTCACTTTCTCTCTCTCTCTCTCTCTCTCCTCCATTCTCTCTACTTCTTGCGATAAAAGAAACAAAAGGAGATTATATAAAAGTATTCATATTTCATGTATGGTTTCTCTTATTGGGTTTTCTACTTTCACTTTAGTCATGTCTCCTTCTTTCACTAAGGATGTTTTAACATATCCGAATACATACAGTTGGAAAATAATTAAATCAAGCAAGTAGAGTTTGATGAAGGAAAAAAGCCGATCTTAAAGTGTAAATATGTGCATTTATCTGCAAAAGCATGTACTCTGTATGTTTGCATGTATTTACGTTTGCATAGATACAAGCATCATTGTAAATATATATATGTGTGTGTGTGTGTGTGTGTGTGTGTGTGTGTGTGTGTGTGTGCGTGTGTGTGTGCGTGTGTGCGTGTGTGTGCATTGTACATTTACATATAGATGTGCGTGTGTATGTGTACACGCATTTATGCATACATATAGACATATACATATATACATATATACACACATATACATATATATATATGCATATATATACATTTATATATATACATACATATATATATATATATATATATATATATACATACATATATATATATATATACATATATATACATATATAAACACACATATATATACATATACATATATATATACATATACATATATACACACATATACATATATATACATATATATATATATACATACATACATATACATATAAATACGTAAATATATATATATATATATATATACATATATTTACATATATATATGCATATATATATATATATATAATATATATATATATATAATATATATATATATATATATATATATATATATAGCTATATAGCTATACGCATATGAGATACATTGTATACGATATATTAAAAAATGACTACGAGTACATCAATAAATGTATTTACGTTTTGCATTATGCTTGTGTATGTAAGTATATACAAGTACAAACACATATAATATATACGTTTCTATGTATGTATGTACATAAGTGAAAATATGTGATATGTATTTTACAAATGGCAATAATAATGTTTAGTGTAAATATATGAATATTGTTTGTGTAATTATGAGTGTTCATATGCGTGTGTTTGAGAGTGCGTACATGTATGTGTTTGCGTGCATGTGTGTGTATGCGTGTGTGTGTGTGTGTGTGTATGTGTGTGTGTGTGTGTTTGTGTGTGTTTGCGTGAGTACATTTGTGTATATTTTTGTAAGGGTACACGTATAGCTTTTATACGTATGTTTGGATATGTGTTCGCGGAAAGAGGCTAAACAGAAATAAAATGGTGGACACTGAATTTCGGACATGTATGTGTGTGTGTGTGTGTGTGTGTATGTTTGTGTGAGTGTGCATGTATGTGAGTATGTGTGAATATGTGTGTGAGTGTGTGTGCATGTGCGTAAAGATATGTTTATATATGATATATATCACACACATAAATACATATGCAAACACACACATATATATATATATTATACATACGCACATATATACATATACATACATAAATACACATACATACACACACACATACACACACACACATATATATATATGTGTTTGTGTGTGTATGTGTGTGTGTTCAGTGGAAATACACACATGCACACCAACTAAAATCCATGTGTACTAGGAGAAATATATGTTGAAGATGTATTGTGTGTGTAATAAAGTGTAGTCCACAACATAAAAACCTACACATCACGCCCACACATACACTTACACGCACTCACATGTATGTGCATATGTATGTAATGTATGTATACATTTGTATATGTGTGCGCGGTCGCGCATCACTGTGTGTGTTTAAAGTAACTATATATGAACAGACGAAAACAATATATGCATCTGTAGACTTAATAATAGATATGTTCTCGAGTGTGTATGTGTGTGTGTGCATATATGTATACATATATATAGATAGAGAGAGAGGGGGGAGGGAGGGAGAGAGAGAAAGCGAGAGAAGGAGAGTAATAAAGTGATAGATAGATAGATAGATAGATAGATAGATAGATAGATAGATAGATAGATAGGTAGGTAGGTAGGTAGATAGATAGGTAGGTAGATAGATAGATAGATAGATAGATAGATAGATAGATAGATAGATAGATAGATAGATAGATAGATAGATAGATAGATAGATAGATAGATAGATAGATAGATAGATAGATAGATATTGCCGTGAATATTGGGCTGTGAATATAGTTATTCGTCAAAATACATTAAGAAAATTAATTCTGAATCTCTACATTTACAGTTTCAAATACGTCTTGCTTTTGCAGTGTTTCGTAATGCACTGTGGTGGTTTAGCAAACCATTGAATATGAGTGATTTGAATATATTAACAAGAACTGGTCGGCCGCGTAAAGTATATTCAATCGAATCTCTCGCGAGTCAACATGGGATCCCTTGTCGACATTGTAAATTTCTTCTGATTAAGGTATCTTTCGCCAGACGAATAACTAGCAGATTACCCGTCGTTTGGATAACAACTGCATTCGTGATTCTTCTAGCTATGAAACATATGTAGCCTGAATTTTATCTACTCTAATATATATAAATATGGGAAATTTTCGCAGCTCTAATGTAATAACTACATATAATACACTGACTACATATACTTAATATATATGTTTCGTGTATTTTCCGCTGGCTGCAATAGCGTGGTGGAGTGTATATACCCTCAAAGTGCATGGTGTTAAAATACCTCCCAATCATACATGGTAACTCACATTCAATCCCATTTGGGAGTGATGGACACCAGGTGCTTCGCCATTTTTGTGGCTTGTCAACATCGCGTAACCCCACCCCAGGTTTGAAGGCAAGTCACCTAGCCAATCCACGACTTAATGCACATGGCTTGGAAAACCATGGGCTGGCGTGATTGTAATTGTAGTTGTAATTATGAAGTCAAACCAAACAGTGATATTTTAAAATCATTTAATGCTTATTTTTCAGGTTTGCATAATATATAAGAAATTCATCAGTTACGTAAACCTTACTCAGTTAAACCATTTCAATATATGTGTGTGTTTCTCTGTTTGTGTATGTGTGTGTGTGTGTGTGTCTGTGTCTAACATAAATGTATTCACACACACCCCGAGTATGACTCAAAAATTTAAATATTAATAGTATTAATATAAACCCGCTTGCAACCGAAGTCATTTGAACATTTTAAGGTACGTGTGTTCATTTCTGCACACTTCCCTCCTTCCTTGACACAGTCACCGCCGTTGGTTGTCACGGATAAGGGATTCCAGGCTAACGAGTCGTATCTTGCCAATTATAATGTCAGCCACTTGAACAACCCAAGCAGTTAAACGGGATATTCCTGGGCAATTGCATAGGATTAAACTGGACCGCATGTCAGATCAACGAATATTCATCTATTCACTATCAAATGTTTCCAAACTATATAAAACAATATGTGTATATGGATCGGGATTTGCTTAGAAGCAAAGCACTGTACCAGAATTTTCGACTCGAGCCAGTTTCAACAAACTGCTCGCAATCCTTATCAGAACAACCGCGTAAATGGAGTCAGAACAAACTAGTTTTGGTTTGCATCAATTCATCGAATTTGTAACAGTGATGTCAAACTAAATAATGATATTTTGGAAGCATTTAATACGTACGTTTCAGATCTTGCGTAATGTATAAGAAATATATCCCTTTACGTATGTATTTCATATTACGGTTTGACTTCATTTATACGAATTAACGCCTCTGATGAAAACCCAATAAGGTTCGAAACCCGATTAAGGTTGTTCATTTTTTTCAGTCTGAATTCAAATTCAGCCGAGTTTGACATCGCCTTTCTGAGCTAATAAAATAAGTACTAGTTGAACACTTAAGTCGTTCTAATCGACTTATAACCGATCCCTGAAATTGCTGGCCTTGTGCCAAAATTTGAAACTAATATTGATGGGAAGAGTAGAATCATTACATATCGTCGCCAGTATTTGGCTGGTACTTTATATTATTGCTTCACCCAACCCTCGTAATGCAAAGTCCATCCCAGTAATATTTGAATGCAGAGCTTAAATCGATATAACTAAATGCGTCAAGGCATTTTATCCTGCACTTTCACTCCACCAGCCTAGGAAATCAATATTAAAAAGAAGATAACCGTTGGAGTACGTTATTTTCTAATTAATACTGTAAACGTGTGATTTATTGCTGAAGTTTATTTTTAATTAAAGAAACATTCGGCAATTAAGCAGAAAGACGTATACGGGCGAGGGTAATTGATAAAAGGAAAGTTGTTTAATTTTCACATAAAATTTATTCAAACAACTTAAGTAATATTGATGTTTTCTCTCGATAACATAAGTAATAGCCTGGCTAATGCAGTGGGGTGTGTATTTATTCTATCAACACTACAATAATGATAATAATTATTTATATTTCTCATTGATGCTTGATGTAATTTATAATTTACTGTTAAATCGGCTATATAAATATGGAGTGTTAAAAATGAAACAAAAATATCACTACTACGACGGTGACACTTTTTTATTATATTTAAGCGATATACGCGCTGTTTGAGGCAGTCTCACATATATTATACTACTGTTGCTTTAGGCGAATCTCTTACGCCAAAGCGTCGAGTAGTTCAAAATCTTGTCAAGTGAATGTTGGCTAAAAAGAAATTGTGTGGAAAGCTATCTGATAGATTATGCATGTCCTTAGGTAGTAGGCTTTATTTATCTCTAGATTTAACACTATCGCCTGGCCGTTTCCTGTCTTCAGCGAACTCTTACTCAGTTGTGAGGATTTGTATCAGATCTAAAAGAAGGCGATAGAGGCGCTGAGTCATACTACACTAAGCCCACTGAGCCAGCGGGAAAAGCTCTATGTGAGTTTTTCAGTCTGCTGGAAATAACAACCAAATCTCCCTACCCACCATCAAACCTCACTGTCTTACAAAAGAGAAGATACTAAGATAATACAATCATAGATACTCTAAATCTGAGAACAATGCGATAGTCAAGGCTGGAAAGCCTTTGATTATGGAGATGCTTAAAGGGCTTAGGGCTAAATACAACAGAGGATTTGGTGTAGTGCTTTCTTCCTCTTTCCATTATCAACTTTGGGGTCGTACAAGTCATGGGCATTTTCTGTAGCTTTCTTATGTTCGCACGATCCCTTTCTGTCCTTTCAACTACTCCATATTCACTACACCCGGCGTTGCTCGGGTTTGTTTCGACCCTAATTTGCATTATGTAGCTTATTCTGTTTAAGTGAACATTTTTCTGGTTGAAATACACGTGAGTGGTTAACTGCAACTCTGGGTCTGTGATCACTTTTTCATTCAAATGATAGTAGGTTTACACATATACATACGAGTGTGTATACGCACAAACACAAGAAAAATTATGGTTAAAGATAACAGAAAAAAACATAAGGAAGTATACAAAGCATAAAAACCACGTACATACACGGATAAGCCCCTATGCACTCATACACACACACACACACACACGCACATATTTATATACGCATACATACACACGCATATACAAAAATTGAACGCCAAGAAAACCAACAGTTGCAGGTTTTCGGAGTTGCAGAGAACTCGTTGAAAAGGTTATATGCATGTAACGAAAGACTGACAGAACAAAGAATTAAAATTAATGAATAAATCAGCAAAAGCCGCTGTTTTTTTTTTTTTTTTTCTTGTAGACTGGCTCCCAGAATACAGCAATATAAACATATTGTCTTTCTGAAGCAGACAACATAAAACACCTAAATGTATTAATTTACACACATTGCTATCATTCTATGAAAACTGTTTCCTATCACTGATAACACTTGCTGTCTATTATTGCAATAATATTTACTTTCGCAAAGCAGTAGAACAATTATTTTCATTTATTAAATCAATTGTACTGAAAACGCATGGCCATCGGAATTTTCTCTAGAATTTCAATATTTATTTTATCAGCAGTTATATTTCGAAAGATAAAATCGACATCATGAAGAAGATTCTTCTATCATACCTATTTCTTTACTACCCACAAGAGGCTACAGACAGAAAGGACAAACAAGGACAGACAAACGGATTAAGTCGATTATATCGACCCCAGTGCGCAACTGGTATTTATTTAATCGACCCCGAAAAGATGAAAGGCAAAGTCGACCTCGGCGGAATTTGAACTCAGAACGTAGCGGCAGGCGAAATACCTATTTCTTTACTACCCACAAGGGGCTAAACACAGGGGAGACAAACAAGGACAGACAAACGGATTAAGTCGATTACATCGACCCAGTGCATAACTGGTACTTAATTTATCGACCCCGAAAGGATGAAAGGCAAAGTCAACCTCGGCGGAATTTGAACTCAGAACGTAGCGACAGGCGAAATACCGCTAAGCATTTCGCCCGGCGTGCTAACGATTCTGCCAGCTCGCCGCCTTGATAGATTCTTCTATCATCCCATCTAACATACCAGAAAATGTTTCTTCCTTCGCCGACGAAGGATACTGTCCAACGCTTTTGACTCTCCACCTCCTCCTGAGAAAACAATGTAGTCTTCTCTGTGATCTGCTACAGACCCAAAGATTTTGAGTAGAACTGAACAGACGGACATAGTAAAAGTCCTCAGTATACTTATTATAAAACAAATTTCTAGCCTTCGTATATACCGTGTCAAGCTTTTTTCTTCTCTTTTTCAGTTGGATTTACATGGGTGATGCATGTATCCGTGGAATACTCATTTACTTACGCTACAATTCAATGAGTATTCTATATGTTTAACTAAGGCGATGGAATGACAGAATTATTATAGCAAAGGGGTGTATTTGTTCAGGTTCATTACGTTCTGATTTTGGATCACCCCGCGGTCGCCTTCGTCTTTCAACCCTTCGGTATTGGTAAAATAAAAATTAAAAAATAACAAATACAGTCAAGTACTGGGTTTGATATAATCTATTGCTTCCCTCCAGATATTTTAATCTTTATGTTTTATGTTATAAACAATTATTATTTAGGATCGTGAACCTGGTAAGCAGAATCGTTAGCAAGCCGGCCAAAATGCTTAGTGGCATTTCGGCCGTCCTTATGTTTTGAGTTCAAATTTCGCTGATGTCTATTTTGCCTTTTATCCTTTCAAGGTCGATAAAACAAGAACCACTTGAAAACTGGGGTCGATGTAATCGATTTAGCCAGTCCCCCCCGAAATTGCTGGCCTGGTGCCAAAATTTGAAGCCATTATTTAGGTTTGTGAAAGTGGAGAGCTGGTAGAGTCGTTAGCACGCCGAACAGAAATGTTTAATGGTCATTTTTTTTTGTGGCTCAACGTTCCGAGTTCAAATTTTGCTGCGGTCGACTTTGCCTTTCATCATTTCGGTTCCATAAAATAAATAGCATTTCAATGCTCGTGTCAATTTAATCAACTGGCTCGCTCTCCGAACATTTAGCATTTGTACCTATAGTAGAATGAATTATTTAAGGGGTTATTTGGCAGAATTGTAAGAGATTCGGATACTGAGTAAGTTATTCTGTTGATTGAGCAACTAGAAATTCATCATCAGCATTCTTTGAAGGATTCGTATAGATACAATATAGATATATTTCCATGCAAACTGTGGACCCGATCTTTGCAAACTACTCATATCACATTATGCTGTGTATACTACGCATCGTGTATTTTACGTTACCAGCTACACACAACATATATAGCATTAGAAACACTGCAGTCAACATGCTGTTAGTTATAGCGATTTATTAAAATAAATTTCATTTTCGATTTACATAAAATTTTACACTTATATCATGAGGATTGTGACCATCAAGGGTACAAGAAGTGAAGTTAAGAGGAGGGGAATAATACTTTATATCAATTTCCAGTAGAGTGTTACTTAATTTTATTGACACTGCTGATATGAAAGGCAACGTTCGTCTAGGTAGGATTTGAACTCAAAACGTAAATAGTCGGAAGAAATGTCATGAGGTTTTTTGTTTGTTCTTTCTCGAGCCATGCCTGGCTCATTAGGGCCGGTTTCCGGGTTTCCTTGGCGTATAGGTTCCCCACCGGTCCGTCGCAGGTGAGCTGCAAGATGCAGGAGGAAAGTGTGAGAGAAAGTTGTGGCGAAAGAGTCAGCAGAATTTCCCGATTACCTTCTGCCGGAGTGGCATGGAGCTTAGGTTTTTCGCTCATAAACACACACATCGCCCGGTCTGTGATTCGAACCCATGATCCCTCGACCGTGAGTCCGCTGCTCTAACCAATAGGCCATGTGCCTCCACCAATATTTAATAGCAGCTGAGCAAGAAGAAACTCGCAATAGATGCATTATCAGTTTGATAAATTTCTTAGAATATGTCTAAGTGACTCAAATGAGTTTTATTCATATTTATTCATATTTATTCAAATAGAACTCGGAATCTTGGGGTTAGAAGCCCACGCTCTTAACCACTACGCCATATACCCGTGGATATGCGTAGTGGTTAAGAGCGCGCTACTAAATCCAAGATTCCGAGTTCGATTCCAAACAGTGATCTGAACAAAAACAACAACAACAACAACAATAATAATAATAATAATAATAATAACAACAACGATAACAACAACAACAACATCGAAAAGTACCTTAGGAATGAGAACCCAGGTTAGAAATTTTCCCAAGACACGTGAAAAAGCTTGGAGGGTATATCAGCCGAAACGTAGTGTTAACAACAAACAAGATGAGGACAAATATCCGTCGAATGTAAATAATGTACATAATGTACATAATTCCTCATCTCTTGAATATAGAACTGGAGTAAATAAATACGTTTTAATGCAAATATGAAAGACGGAAGGGGAAAATGAAGATATGAATGTCTTTCTGTTCTTCTTTTCGTTTTTCTTTTTCTTCTGAAACTCTATCTACTGGTGGTGGATAAATATAATGATATGTCTAACCGTTTATCTATAGCTGTTTGCTATTAATCATGGACTAACTGCTATTTAGTAGCGGGTCATTTGTAATTTAGTAGACCTATCTATTATATTTTACTTGTTTCAGTCATTGGACTGCAGTCATGTTGGGACAATGCTATGAACGGTTTAGTCGTACCAATCAAACCCTCCGTAATTATTTTTCTTTTTAAACCTAGTATTTATTCTATCCGTTCTTTTGCCGAACTGCTAAGTTACGGGGACGTAAACAAATCAACACCGGTTGTCAAGCAGCGACAGGGGACAAACACATACATACACAAAGATACGCACGTTTAAGTTCTGAGACCCCTTCGGTCACGACACAGACCATGAGATTGCGCCCAGAAAGTCCGGGCAAGGTTGTTTATGGAAGACCAGCAGTCGCCCATGCATACTCTCCATGCCACGATGTTATCCAAGGGAAAGGCAAAGGGGTCGATACAGCTTGGCACCTGTGACGTCGCAACTTATTTCTACAGCTGAGTGAACTGGAGCAACGTGAGATAAGTGTCTTGCTCAAGAACACAACACGCAGCCCGGTCCGGGATTCGAGCTCACAACCTCACGATCGTAATCTCGACGCTCTAACCACTGAGCCATGAGCCTTCACATGTCTAAGTATATACCTATATATATATATATATATATATGTGTGTGTGTGTGTGTGTGTGTGTGTGTGTGTGTGTGTGTGTGTGTGTGTGTGTGCGTGTCGTGTGCGTGTATGACGGGCTTCTTTCAGTTTCCGTTTATCAAATCCACCCACAAGGTTTTAGTTGACCGGGGGTGATAGTAGAAGATACTTACCAAAGGTACCACGCAGTGGGACTGAACCCGAAACTACATGGTTGGGAATCAAGCTTCTTAACCACACAGCCACCCCTGCGATATGGTCAATAGCATTCTAGCGATGATAATTCCTTCATTTGGTATACCTGTGATTAACTTTCAACCCAGCCTTGTGCGTGTGTGTGTGTGTGTGTGTGTGTGTGTATGTGTGTGTGCACGTTAAAGAAAATAAGATATTGTCTAAAGGAAACATAGCTATTATTTCTCCCATGTCGAGAGACCACATAGACGGTTTCCTCGTTGGAGCGTTTTATCTACACTAGATATACTTCCTCAGTTAAGTGTGGAATGTTCATGTCTTGACTGACCTATGTGCATTAGATGAAACTTGTCGTTTAGTTGCAGTCTACGAGATTATTTGATTTATACAGTAACACCGATCACGACTAGTAAGTAAATAAAGCTGACAAACAATAATATTCCGATGCTGATTGTCTAATATTAGATTTGACAACATGTGTTACAAGGAGGATGGATAGATTTCTTTCTATGAATAAATTCAATATGGCCACCGCTTTTCAGTTGATCAAGAGCGAAGTGTTTAACATGTAAAGGGAATTGTGAAACATCAAATATTGTCCCCTATCTTGTTTCGTATCATAAAAATAAGTGATATTAATTCTATTTCTGCTTGCTATTGGGGAAATGTTTTTGTTTTTTTTAGTCATTTATTTTTGCTTTGTGTGTGTGTATGTGTGTGTGTGTGTGTTTGTTGCTGTGTGTTGGTGGTGGTTCAGAGTTACTGTTGCGCTTGTAATAGTAGTAGTGACGGTGGCGGGAACAGCAGCAGCAGCAGCAGTAGTAGTAGTAGTAGCAGCGGCGTCATCATCATCATCATCAGCAGCAGCAGTAGTAGTAGTAGTAGTAGTAGTTGTTGTAGTAGTAGTAGTAGTAGTAGTAGTAGTAGTAGTAATTGATGTTTTACCCCCAGGACTTAAATATGTTGCACAAATAAATGACCAAAGGTATTCCGACCATGACCCTCTCGTATGTGTAGAAGGTATCAGAGATTACACCATCTAACGTGTCCTTTCTTTTCCCAAATCAGTAGCGTTGGGGAATTCTGATCAGGCAGACATAGGAAAAAGGTGCATTCCAGCCGTGACAATCTCATCTTTTCCCACTGTGTTTAGATCCTGTAACCACATTATCCAAATAAGTACTTTTTCAAAGACGGTGCTACAAAATTTCAAAAAAAAAAAAAAAATTAGCTACTATTTCTAACTGCAATAACGCCCTCTTAGGGGCTCCCTCATGAGTCCCTAGTAGTAGTTGTAGTAGTAGTAGTAGTATTAGTAGTAGTGTGGTGGTGGTAGTGGTAGTGGTGGTGGCAGTGTTGTTGTTAGTAGTAGTAGTAGTGATAGTGGTGGTAGTGGGGGTGGTGGTAGTGGGGGTGGCAGAGCTGTTGTTGTTAGTAGTAGTAATAGTAGTAGTAGTAGTAGTAGTAGTAGTAGTGGTGGTGGTGGTGGTGGTGGTAGTGTTAGTAGTAGTGGCAATGTAGTGATAGTGATGATAGAAGTAGCAATAGTAGCAGCAGCAGCAATGGCGATAGTGGCGATAGTGGCGATAGTAATAGTAGTAGTGGTAGTAGTAGTAATAGCAGCAGCAGTAGTAGTAGCTGCAGTTGATTTTACTGTTGTAGTTGTTTTTATATCTTGACCAGCTAGATTATTAATAGTGATAGATGTACTATCCACTATTGATATCAAATGATATCAGTGGTAGATCATAATTAGATTTCGTCCATAATGTATTCTATGGATACTTGTCCCGAACGTAGATGCTGAGTATGATAAATGATAAATCCTACACCTTCACCTCACCTCACTGCCACCGCCGATTATTGCGATCATAAATGTCACCATCTGTAAATATAAAGATGTCTCCGAAGACAAACGGTCAACATAGTTTTGGCCTTTTTCTATATTCATTCCCTTCTTCATCTTCTCCTCCAACTTCTTCTTTTTCTTCTTTTTCTTCTTCTTCTTCTTCTTCTTCTTCTCTTCTTCTTCTTTCTTCTTCTTCTTCTTCTTTATTTTTCTTCTTCCTCTTCTTCTTTATCTTCTTCTTCTTTTGCTTCTCCTGTCTCTTCTCCTTTTTTTCTTCTCTCTTTCTTCCTCTCTCTCCCTCTCTTTTTCATCTTCTTTTTCTTCTCCATCTTCTTCTTCACCTTCTTCTCTTCTTCTTTTTCTTCTTCTTTTGCTTCTCCTGTCTCTTCTCCTTTTTTTCTTCTCTCTTTCTTCTTTTTCTTCTTCTTCTCTCTTCTTCTTCTCCCTCCTCTCTTCTTTTTCTTCTTTTTCTTCTCCATCTTCTTCTTCACCTTCTTCTCTTCTTCTTTTTCTTCTTCCTCCTCCTCTTCTTCTTCTCCCTCCTCTCTTCTTTTTCTTCTTTTTCATCTTCTTTTCCCTTCTCTTTTCCTTCATCATCTTTTTTTCTTTTTCTTTTCCTTCTTCTTCTTCTTCTTCTTCTTCTTCTTCTTCTTCTATGCGTCCTTTACTTTTTCATTTCCTTTTCTTTCGTAATTTTTCTTTTCTTCTAAGCCTTCATCTTTACTTTGTCACTTCTTTTTTTTATTCATGTTGTCCTCCTCCTCCTCTTCTTCTTCTTTTTCTTCTTCTTCTTCTTCTTCTTCTTCTTCTTTCTTCTTCTTCTTCTTCTTCTATTTCTTTTTCTTCCTCTTCTTCTTCGTCCCCATCTTTTTTATTCTCCCTAATATTTATCGCGTATATGCCCATAAACATGTGTAGCAGTAGTAGTAGTAGCAACAGCAACAGCAGCAGCCGCAACAGCAGTGGTTGTGGTGGTGGTGGTATTGATGATGGTGGTGCCGATGGCATTGGTAAAATGGTGAACTTGTCAAATATATCGCCTTTTACAAGAGCATCGCTGTTGTAAACAGTTTGAAGTAGTTTAACATAAAAACAATATATAGTTTCTACAACAAGTAGAGCAACGAACAGCTTGTCCTGGCGGGGTTATATTATTACATCACAACAAACAATGAATGGTGACAGTTCAATTTCATAATTACATGCCGCTATTGGCTTTCTTCGACATAATCTATTTGGAATAGGTAATGTCGTAAAAATGCTTTCAACGCATCCAATTTATGATGCTATTTCTTGGCATAAGCGGCATAAATTCTTGGCAAAACTATTCTCGTCGATGTGGAGCTCTATGACAAAACGAAGTAGTTTCAATATTCGATCGTAACATTGCAATTTATGTAACGACGGAACTTTTAAGAGTAAATATAAAATTTAAAACAACGACTTTCATTCATATTGCCCTGTTGTATTTCATTGCTGCGCAGTTAAGGTATTTCTTTTTGCATCACACACACACACACACACGTGTGTGTGTGTATGTTTGTATGTGTATATATATATGTATGTGTATATGTATATATATGTATATATATTTACATATGTATATATGTATGTATATATATATATGTATATATATATATAATATATATATAGATACGTATTTATATTTACATATGTATATATGTATATATATATATATATATATATAGATATGTATTTATATTTACATATGTATATATGTATATATATATATATATATATGTGTGTGTGTGTGTGTATGTGTGTGTATGCAAACACACACTCATACACAAACATATACATATGCACACACACGTATAAAATTCGAAAGGTGTGTAAAGTATCACAAGAGACAAGCTGGACACACACACATACATACACGTGTGTGCGTGTATGTGCGTATGTGTGTGTGTGCGCGTGTGTGTGTGCGCGTGTGTGTTTGTCCATTTTATTTCTGTTTATGTTTCTGATACTTTACACGTCTTACTCACTTTGATAAATTGGTAACAGAGTATTTTATGGCAGAGAAATTAAGATGGAACGGAGCTTCGTTGGTCACCTGATACAAGCTTCGTAAGATAGCTATGGATACCGAGAAAAATGTTATGTCAACAATTTCGCTATTTTTCTTAGTTAAAATATTCGTAAGAAGGTAGCGCTTAGCCTCTGACAACGTTGGAATCGAAATCTGCCGAATATATGCTTGATAGTTTTTGG
>NC_042997.1:174551055-174581055 GCF_006345805.1 Octopus sinensis
TGTTTATTTTTCTTCGGCAAATATTCAAGAATCAGCTAATTACACTGCAAGTATTTATGTGTATCTAGCAGCATTTCTTCTTCCCTACAGCTATAATGTATGGCTTTCTATAAACAACTAAACACACACTGACGCACACATACACACAAACACACAGGCATACACTCACACAAGCACTGACGCACACACACACACACACTCACACATATAACCGTCTAAGAATCCATAAGTCAAAAACATATGCACTCGTATATTTGTCAATAGAGTGGGTATATTAATCGAAGTTTACCCGTTTGATATACTCATTACAGCCGATCTTCCCATCGGTATTTCGCTTGGGATTTAACGGAGACATTGGGTGCACAGCTAAAGGAAAAACTCATGGTATTTTTCTACTAAGCTAAGGAAAATCTTACCTACGCTTAAAAAGAAGGGTGGTGTAAACCACGACTCTTTCTGGTGGCGTTTTCTCTTGGAATGGTAAGGGTCTGGCATATTACTAATATTACAAAGCCTCATTATAGCAGGGGCCGGCGCCGCCCCGACACTCTGGCCGCCAGCGGTTTTAAGGAAAGGATTAGTCATACGCTACACCCTAATCTCTAAATGCTACTATTGGGTTGACACAGAAACTTAAAATTCTGCATGTAAGTCTCCATACTTGTATCAGTCAATAAATATAATCATCTATTTATAACGATAATGAGGCCTAGTTCTTGTGTCGTTACACGTGATATGTTTATATACATGCGCGTGTATATATATATATATATATATATATATATATATATATAATATATATATATATATATATAAACCATTGTACATATATGTGTTACAGCGACGAGTGTTCCAGATGATCCGATCAACGAACAAGCCTGTTCATGAAATTAACGAGGTTCTTAGGGGACACAGAATTTGACAAAATTGGTCCTTTGAAATACATGTACAACTAATTTTTGTTAAGTGGACATACTGTCAATATGTATGCATGTCATCTACATATAATTTACCTACCTTACTCCTTTCCATCTATATCTCTCTCCTCTTTTTTCCCCTTTCTCTGTACTGATACACACATACATGTGTGTGTGTGTATGTATGCATGTATGTATGTGCATATATGTGTGTGTGCATATATGTGTATGTGCATATGTGTGTGGGGGGAGGAGAGAGAGGGGGAGAAAGACCCACAAAGTGTTGTAGGAAGACAGATGTATACATCTGTATATACAAACCAATATATGTAGTATAGCATAGAAATATTTCTTTTTACCACTATTTGTCTTTTCTCGTTATATATATGTGTGTGTGTGTGTGTGAGAGAGAGAGAGAGAGAGAGAGAGTGTGTGTGTGTGTGTGTGTGTGTGTGTGTGTGTGTGTGTGTGTGTCTGTGTGTGTGTGTGTGTGTGTGTGCGGTGCGCGTATGTGTCTTTGTATGAATGCTTGTGTTTCTCTGTGTGAATAAATGTAGCTTAAGCGAAAAAAGAATTCCGTGCAATTCTAATAGCTCATTTAATAGCTGGATATTTTATGCATCAGTTACATTACAACTATTAGTTTCCCCGTTTCCGGTTCCTCAGGTAATAAAAAGGCAATGTAACATTAAATAATATAGTCCCACAAATCCCTAAAAACACGGAATGGTAACGGTTGAAATGCTTTTGGTCATAATTTTTCTCAATAAAAGCTAACCTGACGTTAAACATCAACACCACCAGTAACATATATTATATAGAATTATCTAGTATTTTGATATGCATCTTCTTACAGGCTACTGCCGAACGAAAGTAATACGAGAGAGAAAAGTTTAGTATAAACACATTTCCTAATTGCTATGAAACCCTAGAGTTGCTCCGGAGGAGAGGGATAGGTTTCCAAAAGTCGGATTTAATGTGTTTGCTCTGAGATCTCTTCAAAACAGCGCACGGAAACGTTCTACTTCCAAACTAGGGGATTTTAACCATCAGGTTTAGTTTTGTGTCATTTATGGAAATAATCGGTCTGAAAATCACTTCTCAGGTTGTTATTTTGGTTGATGTTTTTGTTGGTGTTTTGATTCATATTAACTTTGATTAACTTTGATCTGCGGTCAACTTATAATATACGATATCTGAAAAACAATGATGGAATCATTGTTTTTCAGATATCGTATATTATATACCACATTAGCCAATATATTTATCTGAAGAACATTTGGCTTTTTATTTCTTACCGATCGAATGGCCGCACAGAGATTCCTTCGATGCGTAACACCTACCTAGGTACGTATACCTATATATACATAGAGGCGTGACTGTATGGCAAGAAGCTTGCTTACCAGCCACATGGTTTCGGGTTCAGTCCCACTGTGAGGGACCTTGGGCAAGTGTCTTTTACTATAGCCTCGGGCCGACCAAAAGGCTCATATGTCTATAGCAATCATCCTGAATTACCATAGTGCCTTCGACATGTAACAACTCAATCACCAGATATCTAACCATGTCTACCTGATAAGTAACACCTATTCTGAAATGTATTAAAGCCTTGTTTTATATTTACCCAATTCCGATACTCGTACAGATATCGGTGGATACTTATTTAGAAAAATTCTTGCGACGAACAAAGATTTATTTAGCTGTTTCCAAGGACTACTTGGTATGACACTTGACATTGTTGGTTGAATAGTCTAAGCAGCTGTACAGTGATCGTCATCGAAGAGAATATTAAATAGAATTTTACATAGCATTGTTGATATTAAAAGCAATAGTGATAAACAAAATGTACTCCGAAATTGCTCATTTGAAAAATAACCTGAATGCCAGTAACAGTTCAAAGAGGCTAGAAAAATAACACCGGATGCATTACACAGGTAGTCTTGCTGTGTGCCATTGTTTGAAAGAAACCGTGTTAAAATTTATCTTACTCTACGAACAAAAGGCATCTTTCTCTTATGAAAAATTAGTCTTGTAGGTCGTTTTTAAGTAGGGCTAGTTAAAGTGGGTAATTATTTAAAAGAACAAAGGTCTTTGTGTGTGTGTGTGTTTATATATATATATTATATATATATATATATATATAGAGAGAGAGAGAGAGAGAGAGAGATAATATATATGTATGTATTACGTATAATATATATATATATATATATATATATATAATACGTATACCTATATATACAGAGAGACGTGACTGTATGGTAAGAAGCTTGCTTACCAGCCACATGGTGGTTTCGGGTTCAGTCCCACTGTGTGAGACCTTGGGCAAGTGTCTTCTACTATAGCCTCGGGCCGACCAAAACCTTATGAGTGGATTATGTAGTCGTATATACACACACACATATATGTATGTATGTATGTATGTATGTATGTATGTATGTATGTATGTATGTATGTATGTATGTATGTATATATGTATGTACATTTGTGTGTCTGTGCTTGTCCCTGTACCATCGCTTGACAACCGATGCCGGTGTGTTTACACTCCCGTAACTTAGCGGTTCGGCCAAAAAAATAGAATAATTATTACACTTACAAAGAATAAGTCCTAGGATCGATTCGTTCGACTAAAGGTGGCGCTCCAGCATGGCCGCAGTCAAAAAGTAAAAGTATAAAAGAATATATATATATATATATATATATATATATATATATACATATGAAGAAGGAAGAATTGTTAAATAAGGGGTACTATATCCTCCTATTTTTGCGGGCGATTAACCTCTGGAAACGGCCGTTGGTAACCTATTTTAGCAATTTTTAACTATCCTGACTTTTAATTTCTTTCCTCCTATCTTTTATTTCGCTTTCATCACAACTTCAGACCTTCTTCAATATATTTACGTATACATGTATATTTTAATGTATTTATGTCTGCATCTAAATTTCTTTTAATCTATTAGCTTACATATATATTTTTAATACATTTATTTATTCATAGATTTTTTTAAAGCCTATGGATTTATCGATTTTTAATGTATCAAAAATACTTGTTCTTTCAATTCATCTGAAATCGGAGTCATGTTTATGGATTAAATTACCTGGTCTTACGGTTCTTCACCTATATTTTTATCTTTTGTCTCAAGTTCCTCTTGAGCACTTCTAAGTGCAAACCTCAATTTTGTGAGAGATTTTATATATATGTATATATATATATACGCTCTGTATATTATATATACTATGAATATCATTGATAGAAGATATATTCTTAATCAAGCTCACTGGAACTGTGAAAATCATCTAAAACTCCCTAAAAGTTTATCATTTGAATATATATGAGCATGTCTAGATAGGCAACTATATGCATGAGAATATAAAGCATAAAGCAAAACATACAAATCTGCACACATACATACATATATGCATACATACATACATACATACATACATACATACATACATACATACATACATACATACATACATACATACATACATACAAGCAAAAATCCCCTATTGTTGATGTTCAGATTCCAATGAAGGAGCCTTGAATCTAGGCTAGAAACCAGTTCTTTCTCTATTGGCAAGATATCTTGAAATAAAACTGAACAATGACATACATAGATATGGGATGCATATAAAAGACAGTTCTGCTGTAGAATACATACTTACGAGCACAAGGAATATTGGTGGAACTTGCTCATCGAAATTTATAAAGAGTGCACACATAATAGACTTGACACAATTATTTGGGATGAAAAGTCATGTACAATAATAGACGTAAGGCTCAAGCATGGCTGTGTGATAAGAAGCTTGCTTCCCAACCACATGATTAAAGGTTCAGTCCCACAGTGTGGCAGCTTGGACAAGTGTCTTTAACCCTATCCTTGGGTCAAACCAAAGTCTCGAGAGTGGATTTGGTAGAAGGAAACATACAAAAGCTCGTCGTATATACACACACACACGCACACACACATATATATATATATATGTATGTGTGTGTGTGTGTGTGTGTGTGTGTGTGTGTGTGTGTGTGTCTTTGTGTCTGTGTTTGTCTCCCCACCATCACTTGCCGAGTGATGTCGGTGAGTTTACGTCCCCGTAACTTAGCGGTTCAGCAAAAGAGACTGAAAGAATAAGTACAAAGAATAGTTCCTGAGGTCAATTTTTCGACTAAAATCCCTTGAAGGCGGTGCTCCAGCATGGCCGCAGTAAAATAAGTGAAACAAGTAAAAGAGATAGAGTTAGTTGCTCTGCAGTTAGGGACAACTCTTCCAAAATCTTTGTGAAAGAAAATAACTATGAACTTCTTTGAAACCTGCAACTGCTTCGAAACCTGCAACTCCTCTACTCTGATAATAAATTTACATTCTTATCAATCGGTGCACTCATTTATGATAATAAATACCTAAGCTACAATGGGAAACATTAGGAATTTCAAGGCAAGAAAGTAATTGGCTAACGCAATGTAATCTATAAGTGAAATAGTAAAAATATGCAAGACTTTCTTAAAGTTCGAAATTTTATAATTATGATTTTTATTATCCAACTAGCAGTATCGCCCGGCGTTGCTCAGGTTTGTAAGGGAAATAACTATAAAGCATTTTTAGAGAGTTATAGCCAAAAAATAGCAAAAAAAATGGAAAAAAAATGATGGTAAATTTTTTTGAGAGTTAAAGAAGGTGGAGTTGCGTCTCCTAGACGGTCTGTGGTTTGGGTTTCTGATTCTCGACCCCATGTCGAATTTATCGATTTTTTTTAGAACTGGGGGAACTTTTCAAAATTTTCGCTGCGTTAGTTTTGAATTATGACATTGGGCTATGTGTGTGTCAAGTTTCATCAGAATCGGTTGAAAGCCGTGGTCAGGGTGAGGGTACGAGAAAACAGACACACAGAAAACGCACAGACAAACTGCCGTTTATATAGAGAGAGATTTCTAATAATGGATCTTTCATTTATTTTTTCTTTGAAAACAAAAACCATCATTCCTGAAAGAATATTTTATCGTATATTTTTTACTTGTTCATAGCATAGAATTGTGGCTATGCGGGGGCAACACCTTGAAGAGTTTATTGGAATAAATCAACTGATTTTCAAGTCGAACTAAGTCGAACAAATCAATATACTTTTTAATGTAGTACTTATTCTTATTTCTTTATTGCCCACAATGGGCTAATTTATCGACCCCGAAAGGATGAAAGGCAAAGTCGACCTCGATAGAATTTGAACTCGGAATGCAGCGGCGGACGAAATACCTATTTCTATTTCTTTATTACCCACAAGGGGCTAAACATAGAGGGGACAAACAAGGACAGACAAGTCGCTTACATCGACCCCAGTGCGTAACTGGTACTTAATTTATCGACCCCGAAAGGATGAAAGGCAAAGTCAACAACGATGGAATTTGAACTCGGAATGCAGCGTCGGACGAAATACCACAAAGCATTTCGCCCGGCATGCTAACGTTCCTGTCAGCTCGCCGCCTTTGTAGTACTTATGTAGTACTTCAATGTGGTACTTGTTCTATGGGCCTTTTTTTCGAACAGCTAAGAGGATGTAGGCAAAGCAACACCGGTTGTCAAGCTATGGCCAGGGACAAACACAAACACACACACTTACAAACACACAAATATGCACGCACAAACGCACACACACACACACACACACATTACGAAGGGCTTCCTTATAGTTTCTGCCAAAATATTACTGACTCGGGTCTATCTATGGTAGAAGGCAGTTGCCCGTACACACACACAAACATACATACACACACACACGCACACACACACACACACGTACAAATATCCATACATACACATGTACGTACACACATACACACATATACACACATACATTATGTAACTAAATAAGTGGCCTTATCAATTTATATATGGATGGAAGGATTGAGGGATGGAAGTGTAGATGTATAGAGAAGGCTAAAGTCGTACATGTGTGTCCCCTCCCTCCGCCGAATAGGGAGGGGGTAGCGGAGGAGAATACAAGCGATTTCTTTAACATGTTTGTTTAGTTGAAAGGATGCTACTTTTCAGCTAAATAAATGTCAAGCTCTCAATGGCACTTGGCGAAACGACAGCCTGTGAAACATTCAAGACGATTTGAACGAAACAGCATCTGTGTGTTTAGTCGGTCTCGTTTTCATTGGTAACATTTTACATCCTTACCTACCGCTTGCATACCATGTTCCAGCCACACCCGTCGCAACCCAACACTCTTCTCTCTATTCCCCACTATCTCTCTCTCTCTCCTCTCTCTCTCTCTCTCTCTCTCTCTCTATCTATCTATCTATCTATCTATCTACCTATTTATCTATTTATCTATTTCTCTTTCTCTCTCTCTCTATCTATTTATTCTCTCTATTTCTCTCTTTTTCTTCCTATATCTCTCTCCTCTCTCTATATATATCTATATATCTATCTATTTCTCTCTCTTTCTCTCTCTCTCTCTCTCTGCTTCCCAGTATCTATCTACTTGTTTCTCTCTCTTTATATATCTATCTCTTTCTCTTTCTCTCTCTTTCTCTCTCTCCCTCCCTGTATCTATCTATTTATTTACCTATTTATCTCTCTTTATATATCTATCTATATCTCTTGCTCTCCCCTCCTCTCTCTCTTTGTCTCTCTTTCTCCCCCACCCCTTGACTATTTGTCCTTTTCAACCCCCTTGTCTTTCACTCTTATTCATCTATTTCCTTCCACCATACATCACTTTTTCTTCATTCTTCCCTCTATGTCAGTTTCTCTCTCTCATTCTCTCCGTTTCTCTCACTCTCATTTTGTCTCTTTCCATCTTTCTCATTCTCTTCTTTCCCCCCTCACTTTCATTCTCTTTATTCCCCTCACTATCATTCTTTCTCCTTCCCTTCACTCTTTATGTCTCCCCTTTTCACTATCACAATTTATTCAATATATTTCCCCCTCAGTTCAGTAGTTTCCTTCTTTCTCTTCCTCAAACTGTCCTACTCTTACTTTCCCTCTCTTTTTATCTCCCTCACTAAATCCATATTAATTTCTTTTTTTCTTTTCACCTTACATCAGCAGGTCCCTTTCACAATTCTCCACTTGTTCTGCTGTTTTTCATTTACTTTGTTTTCCTTATTCAATGGTGTTTCTCTCTTCAATGTTTCCACCTCCCTCTCCCTGTCTCCTCTTCTATCCCCCCTCTCTCTCGCTCTATCTCTAGGACTTCCGTCGGTCAAGACTAACTATGCAATCTTCAAATATATGCATAGGTACAGGCCTGTGCAGAATGTTTTTCAAGATAACTGGCAGTTACACATAGATACAAATCTCCTTCCTGCAGAATACCGTTGTTTATCCACGGGATAGGGCACCGATTTCGGTTAATATACCTTGACGTTAATGTCATCTCAAGTGTTACAATCAAAGATTAAAAAGCGAGAACAGATACTGCAAGGTACCTTGCACAACCCCTATAAAAGGTTCACTAATTCACCGCACTGGACTGCTACTAAAATATCGACCTCGAATGAATAAAAGGTAAATCAGTGAGATTTGAACTCTAACGAGTGTGCGAAACTGACATCTTTTTACCGTATACAACGTTTGCATGCGAATGCACAAACGCATGCCTACACAAGTGTAATGTTCGTTTTCATTGTGAACCTCTCATGTGCTTCCGAGAATCTAATTTATCTTAAAACTTGTTCAGGTTATATAGGACAGACAAGTATGACACTGGAACAGAAATCCACAATACATAAGGAACAGATCTGGTTCCCGCAATACAGACATATTCCTTTGAGTGAACGCGTAGAGATATGTGCAGTTAATATCCAACCAAACTTCACATTTTTCCCCATCTACCAGTACAAAAAATAAAACAATTTCTGTACAAGAACGTTTAAATAAAGAAAATTTGTTCATCGAAAAATGCAGAACACGTCTAAATATGAACGCGTAACCAACTTTGGTCTCAGTATATATTTTAATTCATGATCACATACCCATCACTCTACATATTCCATCTTACTACTTCAGCTTTTGAGTTTTCGTACATGTATTTATCTCCACCCCGAAAGATGAGCAATTACCTCCCTTCTCCCCAATAATAGCGATCACTAATTACCTCCCCTTTTCTACTTCTTGATTTTTCTACTTGAATCATTCGTTCAAAAATTTCTTCACCGACGATATGAACTAAAATCTTCTTAAGTAAATACGAAATTACAATAATTTCAATGTCTTGATTAGTGAAAGCGAAACCGGTCGACAAATACAATACTCTTTCATTTATAAAATATATTGAAAAGGATATTAAAACTATGTAAATTGTGCATTTTACTTCCTTTCTCTCTCTCTCTCTCTCTCTCTCTCTCTCTATATATATATATATATATTATATATATATATATATATATTATATATATATATATATATATATATATATATATATATATATGAATACACACACACTACATAGGTATACATATATATGTATGTATATATGTATATATAAATGTTTTAAGTATTTTAAAAGCCCAAACAATCCAAATGATAATAAATTAATTTCACAGTTCGAGGGTTAGTATTATTACCTCGTATTACAATAGTTTATTTCCTTTCGATAAGAAATCTCCGGAAGGAAAGGTTAGCAATTTATTTTCTAGGACATTTCTTTCATGAGTACTCCTACATCTGAAATGCTGAAATATCAGAGGCCATGTAGAACTAACCGTCGACGTGCTTCATTAATCTTTTTATGACTTGCATGGTTTTGGCTTTAAAATATATTTAAAACATTCATTGATACCAGACAAGGCTTCTTGGAAAATATACAACCCTAATATATATACATAGGAGTGGCTGTGTGGTAAGTAGCTTACTTATCAACCACATGGTTCCGGGTTCAGTCCCACTGCGTAGCACCATGGGCAAGTGTCTTCTACAATAGCCTCGGGCTGACCAATGCCTTGTGAGTGAATTTGGTAGAGGGAAACTGAAAGAAGCCCGTCGTATGTATATATATATAAATATATATATATATATGTGTGTGTGTGTGTGTGTGTGTGTGTGTGTGTGGTGTGTGTGTGTGTGTGTGTGTCTGTGTTTGTTCTCCAACATCGTTTGACAACCGATGGTGGTGTGTTTACGTCGGCAAAAGAGACCGATAGAATAAGTACTAGGCTTACAAAGAATAAGTCCTGGGGTCGATTTGCTCGACTAAAGGCGGTGCTCCAGCATGATCACAATCAAATGACTGAAACACGTAAAAGACTAAAAGAGTAAAAAAGTGTGTGTATGTATGCACATAATGCTTACATGCGATCTACAGGGCATAAGTATAGCATTTTGAAAGTACGTCCAGATGCATATATTAAAATAAACATACAAGCGTCACATATTCTTTCCTTGTATATGGATCCGTGTTTATAATATAGAAATATGCATACAAATTATATACATTAGAATTGTTACAATCCACTCACATTCTGTACCAGAAGTTCTGAAATCCTTATTAATTCGTAACACATTGCATCGTAGAATTACATACAAATTTAACAAAAAAATTTAAAACTTATTAAAATAGAAGAAAACTATTGCTTACCATGTTTTATTGACCATACTTGTCTTTAACAAAATAATGAACAACACATTCCTGAAACCTTTCAAACATTACTATAGATTTTTTTTTCTATAAAGCCTTACGTTTTGTTTTTAAAAACAGGCAGTGCACCGTTTCAGAACAACTGTTTAATGGAGTCTCGTGACTTGTTGTAATTTGCATACAAACCTCCCATAAATCACACCTTGCTGTCTTAAAAAAGGAGGAGCACACGGGATGATGTAGTACTAGATACACTATGGCGGAAAAAGTACGGGATGTCCACGACCTGAAAGCCTTTGATAATAGATCATTCACTTTAATTAGAGCAGAATTGATTGATAAAAAATGGCATGCATTATGTTAATAGAGAACCGAACAAGTAACATTTTCAAAATAATTTCTAAATTGAGGTGCAGTTATATTTAACGAGCCCCAGCTTATTACTGGTACTTTTTCGTAGCGAAACTGTTAAGCTGAAGATGAAACTGAACAACATATTAACTTCCTCAAGGTTAAGTAATCTACTAACCAGACTGCTCTAGTATAGTTGGTATGTGTTCTCTAGAATGTCTGTAAGTCTGTAAAGGTGGTCAATAACATCTGATGTTTGTTATTTGGCAGATTCAGACGTGAAATACATTGGACAGAGGACAGGAAGAAAAGTAACTTCACTGTTTTGGTTGCTATGAAAATAGCTATACACGAAGGCATTGATGCGTAAGTAAAATACGTGGGTTGGCTAGATTGATAAATAAGTAAAGTAGGCAAATCCTTAACTTGAATAATTATATAACTGGCCGGCAGGCTGGTTCGCTTGTTGTATTGTATGACTAAATCGTTGTTATAGCTGTATAGTGGATATGTAGATGAATGGTCGGTCGGTCGGTCGGTCGGTTGGTTAGTCAGTTGGCCGGCTGGTTGGTTGGTTGGTTAGCTAGGGTAATGGTTAGTTAGACGCGTGTTTGTATTGATGATTGTGTAGTTGAGTGTCTCGGTGGCTGCTCGGTTAGTCTGAAAGCTGTATGAATGGATATATGTATGACTGAACAGATAGAAATATGATGGAACGAATACGTAGTTGTTCCTATATTATTTCATGCATGGCTATACAAAGGAATAGCCGTTCTCAGACTACAATAAGCAGTTCTAAATACTGCCCTTAGCAATCAGATTGGCGCCGCAATTTATACCTTAACATTGCGAAATGAAATTATCCGAAAATATCTTTAATAATTAATCGATCATCAACTCCAAATTTGTGATTCTTTTCTCTTGCTTTTAATAAAAGTGTTCAACTAGAGTGGTTTGCCGTCTTTGAGCAACCAAGCATTGCTTCATATACCGTTAAGTATAATCACATAGCCATAAAAGAATGATCAAAAAGAGGCTGGCTTGCTCGCTATTCCGAAATTTCAGAAGCTTCAAAGATCTGAAAAATCGATAAGGAATCTCTCTCTTCGTTTTCGAAAATGACTCCTTGATTAAAAACAATTTACTTCAAAAGTTGTAATCGGTTGATGGCGACCCGTCAGTGACAGTATCGGCAATCCATTGATGATATTCTACCGCATCTAATCGTATAGTAAATCAACATACAAATATGGCTGCTAATATAACGGTGCACACACACGCAAACTGGGCGAGTGAATAATATATTAGTAGCAAGTTCACATCTAAGTGAAAAAGAAGATTTAATTGTGAGAATCGAAATTCAGCAAAATGTGGGAAATATATTTCTAGATCTTCGGAGAATATTGCTTTCTGTCGAATAGTCTGAAGTCAAATTATTGTCGGAGTATCAGTGTTGTTTGAACCGACATCATATATATGACTGATAAATTATTTAATACATCTCGTAAGTATGATTTTTTAAAATGTTTCAAGCATTGTTAGAACTCATATCGAAAACAGATGACTGTAACGATCCATCAAATATTTTCATAAGGGAACCTCTACGTATCCACAAACAAGAAATTGCAGCAAAATCTCATCTCCCTTAAATTACACTATATAGTCTTAAAGAAAGACTAAACACGATGATCCATATAAAAGCTCTTACAAAAGATGGTTTGATCATACGTATCCTCGATCAAATTTGCACTGAGGCCAAACAATAAAAATAATTTGCAACTGTTCATAACTTATAGCAATATTAATCTAAAATTCTGCAGTGTCGTTTCCAAAGTTTAAAACTCAGGTTCATGTCTCAGTTATTTAATATTCTAGTTCTTGGAACAAAGCTCAAGCCTAAACGACTCTATTCGAGTTCCCTGGAGCTTGTTTTATTTATTAATGTAGTTACTGTTATATAGTTCCTAGTCAGCACTGATCCCGCAGAAGTATGAAATTGTTATGTATATTTAGGACTATATTACTCAGCATGTTTATCCTTAATGACCCACTGTCGTGAAAGGAATTACCCAATATGGAAAACAAAAAAAAATGAGATACTTTTAATTAAGTATTTCCTCGATCGACGACAAAGCACGAATATAATACAAACTGACGTGTTTATATCAGGAGCTTCAACACAGTTGGAAAATTATGGAATTGCAAATCTATATATATAAAGCTGAAGTTGTCTGTGTATGGCAGGTTTGATAGGCTTCAACTAACACTATCTCCTCCGAGACCCTGCGGCACAAGTTGACCAAAATTGAGAGTATGATAGAAGAAGGCCTGCTCTTCATTACATAGAAGAAAAAATTCAAATCGGACCATGTTAACACCAAAAATTATTTACATTAAAAAGGTGCTTTTTTT
Source organism: Octopus sinensis (assembly GCF_006345805.1). Classification (NCBI taxonomy): domain Eukaryota; kingdom Metazoa; phylum Mollusca; class Cephalopoda; order Octopoda; family Octopodidae; genus Octopus; species Octopus sinensis. Next base: position 174,564,321 of record NC_042997.1, read on the forward strand.
CTATGAAAATCCCTATTTTTTTACTGCAGTATCGCCATTTTTTTGGTGTATTTCAACCAGAAAAATGTTCACTTAAAGAGATTAACAAGCTACATAATGCAAAATTTTTACTTTTCAAAAATTCCAATTCTAAAGGGTCGAAAACAAAACAAACCCGAGCAACGCCAGGCAATACTGCAAGTGAAACAGTAAATTTATAATCTAGTAATGTAATGAAAGGTTTGTCAGCATGAAATATTCTGAACCCCGCACCCTATGAAGTCACATTGAAAGCACTACAATAATAACTTATGCTCCTTTGTTTCCTTAAGATTTGCTACTCACAAAATATTCATGCCATACTAGTTATTAAAGCTAATGCTGATATTGTCATAAGCTTCACTCAGTTTCTAGCTGTTTACGTCTCGAAAGGAACCCGCTGCATCATGGCTCCTCCACTTTTATAGAGGAGCTGATCCAGAAAATAGGAATATGACTTTTCTGTTCATGAAGACCTTTATGTGGCTGGGTTACACTTGAAGCAATTTTTTAAAAAATAATTCATAATTTCAAACAAAAGTCTGCATGACGAAATTAATAATTGATATAGCCTTCTGCTAAAACACACTCGCAAGTATATTGTGTTTGTGTCGGGCTGTCAAAGATTTTGCCGTGCATTCCAACCACAAAATATTGAAGGATCTTTTCGGTTTGAACGGCAGGTTTTTTCTAGCGGTGTCATATGAAATTGTCACCCATAATTATGACCCTAGTATCGATCTATTACATTTCAATCTGTTTTAGGATTAGGGTTAGGGTTAGGGGTGGGGGAAAGGTATCTTTTTTTCTTCACAAATACAAATAAACCCAATCTGTTTCTTAAACGAGGGACATATTCATACGACGCAGAATGTTTTTTTACCTCAATAGACGTCAGTGATTGGTTGAAATTGCAGAAATTGAAGAAAAAAAACAACAAATATCTTACAAACTATAGAATTTTCTCAATAAAGCCAAGAGAAAAAGATGTTTTATAAACACATTCTACCAGTATACGAAGTTTAACATTTTTTAGTTACCTAGAAATTATGTTAAAAACTGCCGTTCAAACCGAAAAGATCCATATTGAACATGAAAGTTGTGAAAAACTCAGGTCTGCTATAGTTGCGAAGATTGCCATGACTTCATCTGTGTACGTATGCATATAACACAGAATAGCTATGAATGAAGGGGGTGATACAGTCTACAACTCAACATTGGAAAGATAATATTCATTTGCAACAGCATATCTTCTTAGTTAACATTACCAGTCAGTCTTTGTCTCCACTGGCTATGACTAATATAGCACAATCATTCAGACTCAGCGATGACAATTATGTAAAACAATAAATTAGTAGAAGAGTGAACAGTGTCACAGGATGTCTGTCATTGGCAGACACGGTTTACCAACCACGTCTTTATTGTTCATGATGACATATTTTGTAAAGCCTTTTGAACGTGGAAAGGTACAACAAAGCATAGTTTGCTTATTATACTCAGATAAAGGAATGAACTGCTGTCTTGATTTTCGAAGATGATGCTGCATAAATTCAATAAGTAGTAAAACCATTAATGAACCGCTTACGTTGTCCTGTCGGTGTTCTTTAACTTTGAATGATTTCTTTCCAAAATCAGTATGGTTGTGTTACTTCATATCAAGCAGTACAAAACTATTGCCGTAATTATGAATATGAAGCCTCTTTTACCGCAGACCTAGTACAAGACTTTCTCTGACAATTGGAATTTTTCTGCTGTAGATCTGTACCTGCTGCTTATTTTCTGTGAAATAAATCTGAAGAGACGTTGGATTTAAAAAGATAGGGACAAAAGGGAACCAACCAAATGTTAAGCCTGCACTTGAGCACTAGGCGGTTCTGTTATGACTCATTGTGCACAATGTCGCAGAACCAAATGTGATAACTTCAAAACAGGAATTTATATATATATATATATATTTGTACGATGTGGAAAATATACCGCCAACTTTGCCCAAACGACCTAAACATTAGCTTCAAGGTTCATCCAAGACTTGGACCACGGGTTATACGTCCCCTGCCAAATTCAAGATCACAACATACATGTACACTGCAACATAATTTCTTTTCCTCAACAGGCCCTGCCCTATTTAACATTGTCCCGAGGGAGATCAAAGAGGAAAAGGATCCCATCAACTTCAAACAGAGTCTGGATAGATTCCTTCAAAGAATACCAGATAAGCCACCCATAATTGGATACAACTCGCCCAACAAGAACTCACTACTTGAACAAAACTGGATACAACTCACCCAACAAGAACTCACTGCTTGAACAAAACTTGACTTAAACAGGATTCGAATAATCCTATCAGGTGGTGCTATTAAGTTAGACATGGCCTGGACCAATCTCTGGTCGAAACATATCTAAGTTTATCTAAGTTTATATATATGTATGTATGTATGTATGTATGTATGTATGTATGTATGTATGTATGTATGTATGTATGTATGTATACACACACACACACATATATATATATATATACATATATATGTGTGCGTGTGTATGCATGTATATATACGTGGTCTGATCAATAAGTATCCAAACTGTTGCCTAGTAACGAAGCTGGAGCACGCAGAGCAAAACTTCTTGACACAGATTGACTTTGAACTCTGCTGTGCATGCGCCTTAAGTTTTAACATTGTAGCTAACTTCCACTGTTTACAGCAATGCTTGGAAGGAATGTGTGTAGTGTGTGATCGTCGCATTGACCATGACAGAGTAAAGTTGCGCAGAGAGTCTACATCAAATTTTGCCAAAAGTTTGGCGATACCTGCTCAGAGGCCTACGCAAAGTTTCCAAAAAGTTTTCATCCTTCTCGACACTATCAAGGAAATCTTGTGTAACTGAAACTTGAGTGTCGTTTTGGTCAGCTGATACATATATCACGTGACCGACGAGGCTATTAGATGTTGCTATACATCGCTTTTGCTTTACTCTTCACGTGACGCCACCCCACTGGGTAGACGAGCAGGCCAACAATCTCCTCTGATCAAAGGAGTGGAGCATTGTGAAATAAAGTGACTTGATCAAGAACACAACGCGCCGCCCAGTGAGGGAATCGAACCAAGGATTTAGCGATCGTAAGTGCAACAGCCCAACCTCTAGACCACGCGCCTTCACACACACACACACGCACACGTAGAAACACACACACGCGCATACGCACACACACACACGCACACACATGCACACATACGCATAAATATGCAGACTCATTTATTTAGGAATGACTTGTATCATATATTACATTTACATACACATATAAATGAATACATACATACATTCGTACGTACACACAAAAGCACACACACACATATACACCGTTCACACAATCGATTAAGTACAATAAGTACTCACATACATATATGTATATGTAATACATAAATATGCTTGTATGTGTGCAAGTATATCTACTTGTGTCTGTATGCGGAGAAGCAGATTTTCTCTTAAACATGTATGATTGAATATTATGCAGTTTTTATAACTTATATATATTAAGGATTTTTCTCAGAAGACCTCCTGTATATACAAATAATTTTGTAACTAAATTAGACATCAATAGCAAAATAATATATAAAACATACATGACACGGAATAAAGGATATGAACTACACGTAAATTATATTAATTTCCCTAAACCAACACCACCCACGTTATTGAATAGATGAACACCGAAAAACAAAGAAAAAACAAACAAACAAAAACAAAAAAATATTCATCAAACAGAAAGCAGCATGCATTAATAATATATTATTATATTATTATATAATCATGTGATGTAATCAAATAATATAATGAAATAACACCATAGAATCTAATGTAATAAATAATACATTTGTGTTTGTGTGTGCATATATATATATATATATATATATATATATATAGATATAACACATATATATAACATATACATATATACTGTATTTGATATATTGTACAAAATTATTTATATGATAGCATGATATAATATATCTACAGTGTGTTGAGTGCCGTTGAACTCAGGGCCGATTGCAGGAAACCTTTAGTTTCAGATATGCTAACCTTTTTTCCTCCACAACAATACATATATGAATCTATCTATCAATCTATCTATCTATCTATCTATCTATCTATATCTATCTATCTATCTATCTATCTATCTATCTATTTATCTATCTATCTATCGATGTGTGCATATTACACATACATACACAGAAATACACTCATATAAATACATATGTAGTCTGATCAATAAGTATCCGGACTGTTGTCATAATAACGAAGCTAAAACATGCTGAATGAAACCGCTCCGCAAGGACTGACTTTAAACTTTGCTCTGCATGCGCACTAAGTTAAGGAACTTATATATCTACAGCTTTGGACATATAAACGAACACCTCAAAACAAATTTACAAACTTTAATATCTCCAATTTTGTGTGATCATTTTGTCTTCCTTTCTTTCCTGACTAACAGAATACGTAAACATGCCTTTTATTGTAGCCACACAATAAAAAATTGAGGAAGTATGTATCTGCCAATATATACATACTGCACAACTACAAAAACTGTTAACCACAGCAAAACTTTTAAGAAGAAAAGAAAAATTCCAAAAGAAAAAGAAATTCAGAAATTCAAAAATCCAACGAGGTGAGCATCTCTTCCTCCTACTATTCTCAAAGACTGGAATATCTACAATTTTCTGTGAATATCTTAGATCTCCCTCAAAATAAAAGAAGGGTACTACTAGCGAATAGTGGTCCCGGTGCGCGAACTCGCGCACTCGCACATCCGCGCTTGCTAGACGTAAGTAGTCGATCCTAAAACGACTTACGCGTATGCTTGTATTTCAAGGCTGAATGCATATCAAAGAAAATTTTTTAATATTTTTCGTAAAAAGTAAATAAAACGCAAAGTAAATAATTTTTTAAACTAAGCGCAGGAGTGGCTGTGTGGTAAGTAGTTTGCTTACCAACCACATTGTTCCGGGTTCAGTCCCACTGCGTGGTATCTTGGGCAAGTGTCTTCTGCTATAGCCCCGGGCCGACCAATGCCTTGTGAGTGGATTTGGTAGATGGAAACTGAAACAAGCCTGTCGTATATATGTATATATACATATGTGTATGTGTGTGTGTTTGTGTGTGCGTGTTTGTCCTCCTAGCATTGCTTGACAACCGATGCTGGTGTGTTTACGTCCCCATCACTTAGCGGTTCGGCAAAAGAGACCGATAGAATATGTACTGGGCTTACAAAGAATAAGTCCCGGTGTCGAATTGCTCGACTAAAGGCGATGCTCCAGCATGGCCGCAGTCAAATGACTGAAACAAGTAAAAGAGTAAAGTGTAAAGAGTAAGTAAATAAATTATTTTTTAAAACAATGTATATATTTTTTTTATACAAATTAAATATTTTTCGAACAAAGTAAATAAAACGCAAAGTAAATAATTTTTTAAACTAAGTAAATAAATTATTTTTATAAACAAACTAAGGTTAGGGTTAAAAGGGTTAAAAAGTCGCAGTAGGATCGACTACTTACGTCTAGCTAGCGCGGATGCGTGAGTGCGCGAGTCCGCGAACCGGGACCACTGTTCGCTAGTAGTACCTAAAATAAGTTAGGTTACTTACATACCTACAGCTTTCGAACACACAAACGATCAGCTTAGGGGAAAAAAGCCTTTATATCTACAACTAATGAGTGTCGACTTATCCTTTCCTCTCTTCCTGAGTATTCGAAAATGTAAACATCATCGTCCTTTTTATTCTAAGACCACTACCTTTTCTCTCTGTGCGGTCATACAAAAGAACATATTTAGTTAATCTTAAAACTTTCCTATCTACAATTTGATTTCTGTTTTTTTGACTCTCCCTGAATATTCGAAAATGTAAACATCCTTTTCATTGCAAAATTTCTACTGTATTCTCCAATTGGACAGAGAAACGAACTTCTCTAGAAAACTTTAAAACTTTAATATATTACCCAAATACGGAAACACACCTTTTATTGCAACAGCACACTTTAATTCAGAAATTCAAAGATTCTAGGACGTGAATATCAGAATATATGTGTGTATATATATGTGTGTATGTGTGTGTATATATATATATTATTGTTTTTTTTTCTACGAGTAATTACAAATAGAACCATTGAATTGCTTCTTTTCAAGGCAGCGCTCCCAATATCCACCGGGAGTACATTAACACTACAACTACCATTATGATAGCAGTGAAATCTGAGGTCCAACTACCACTCTTACCACTATCCCCACCCGTGTTACTGTTGCTGTTGCCGCAAACACTGCAGTTACTACACATAAAAATAATAATATCAGTGATATCAGTGATAATAATTATAATAATAATGAAAGGAATCGGGTGGAGCCTCATGGACTGATTAATAATGATACATCTAGTGATGGTGTCACAATAAAAACACTGTAAATGCGCAACTTGATAAGCGCTACCTCGTATGAGTGAAAAAGAAAAAAACAAAATATTGTTAATAATGGTGGTAATGAAACTGAAGCCAATGATGGAGACAGTGGTACACCCGGTAGGCTCAGAGATTCTGGTCCTGCCCCAGCCTGTCGATATCCAGAAAGGGACCACCACACATGGCGTAGATGGAGCAAGCAAATTAATGCTGTGGTTATGGAGAGTTACTACCTGAGATGCCCGGTAGATGAAAAGGGTGCTCAAATTAGGGGTTACCGACGATGTATGATCATTGGAGAGAAAATGGATTTTTCAACTCACGGAACAGAGACCATGTGATGAAGCTAGAGCAATAAGGAAAAATTCCTGGTTCACAGAAGTAGAGCTCGAAGCTATCAAAACCCGGGTCATGGAAAATAGCAGCAGAGATAACAATGAAAATACAGTTCTTACTAATAAGAGTAATCTCATAGCTCAGTATTAAATAAAACAGGTTGAAACAAAAATAGCAAATAAAATAGCACGTGTGACGTACCAGTTAAGACAATTCTTTTCCTTTTTAATCATTACAGGTGTTCCTACAATCATTGGAATTGTAACCGTCTTGAAATGCCACAACTTTTCGATTTCGATTACCAAATCTTTATATTTTCTGAGCTTATCAAATACTTTTACCGAGATATTATGGTCACAGGGTATGCTCATGTCAATCAATAAATATATTTTTTTGCTTCTGTGTTTCACAACAATATCTGGTTGATTTGCCTTGATGCTCCTGCTTGTACATACTGGGAAGTCTCAAAGAATAGTTACATTTTCTCCTTCAGAAAAAATTTGGGTGGTGCTAGTATCATTTGTCAGCAGTTTTGATTTTATAAAGCCGAGACATTATCTAATGTAGATAGATATTGGCCAACTGTCGTGTTTTTATTTGCACTCTACAGGTGCTAAAACCTTATATCCATAGTATAAAGGTGATCCACACTTCCGATCCAAATATTTCTTTATCGGCACTATAAGTCTACACCATTTTTCATGCCATTGGCTTGATAGTTCCAGGTCAATATACTCTGATCTAGGGCAGCCAAAATAAAGTCTCCACTCTCTGACTTTGGCCCTAAGCTCCGTAGCCCCTGATGGGTGTGTTTCTGGTCTATATCAAATTGTTTCCTACGGGCCTCATATTTACCATCAGAGGTTTTTGTTCCCACCTATCAGCCAATTGTTCAAGCGCATTTTGCATTGCTATTGATTTCACCTTATTATTATTATCATTAGTAGTAGTAGTAGTAGTAGTATAGTAGTAGTAGTAGTAGTGGCAGCGGCGGCGGTGGTAGTAGTAGTAGTAGTAGTAGTAGTAGTAGTAGTAGTAGTAGTAGTGTCTTTGCACAGCTTCTAACGCTGGAGAGATACTACGGTGTCAGCTGTTCACTACCAGTGAACTTAGGTAACACCAGTTATTTTTCGAGCACCTTTTGGAGTATTCGAGCAGTTCCAAGCAGTGCTGTTTTCTAAAAGTGCACCACCCTTATTTCAGCCCCATTTTGTTCCATGTACTTCTCAAGACCTTTACTTACTGTTCCCAGGGCTCCGACAATTATTGGTCCTACTACTACCTTTTTCATCGACCACAACTACTTAACCTCCCAAGTTAACCTGTCATTATTATTATTATTATTATTATTATTATTATTATTATTATTATTATTATTATTATTATTATTACTACTACTACTACTACTACTACTACTACTACTACTATCATCATCATCATCATCATCATCATCATCATCATCATCATCATCATCGTCATCATCATTATATTATTATTATTATTATTATTATTATTATTATCATTATTGCTATTAACTTTTTCAATATTGAGGCAGCGAGCAGACTGAGTCATTACCGCGCTGGGCAAAATGTTTAGCGACATTTCGTTCGTCTTTCCATCCTGAGTTCAAATTCTTCCGTGATCTACTATACCTTTAGCCTTTCCGGGTCGATGAATTAAGTACCAATTAAGCACTACCCACTTTTCCCCCAAAATTTCAGGTTTGCTGCCTATACTAAAAAGGAATTATTGTTTTTATACCGTTGTTATCACCTTATTTTTACCATTTCAGAAAAGATATAATGATTTACAGTCTTTTAATGAGCAGAATTCTGTCAAACTTTCTTTATATAAGTATCTTTGATTAATCATCGCATCGTACCTCTATTAATTCTTCTTGAATTTCTTCTCCGGCTGAATCATCATCATAATTAATTGGTTACATAATCTTGAGCTTTAGTTCAAACGAAGATAAATCAGAGAATCTTTTGTTCGTGTCAGTTTTTACCAAAAAGCATGTATCCAGAATATGTCTAAAGATCCATTTTGTTAAGTGAAGAGCGAATTTCTGCCAGCTCAGGCATGCTGTGAAATATTTTTTTAAAAATAAATATTCTTGAAAATTTTCCAATTTTTCAGTAAATGCTTTCAATACTATTTTACAATCAATCAATGTATTAAATTTTCATTGATGTTACACTTCATTAAGCTTTCGAAATATCTAAGCTGACTTCCTCCATTTCTCTCTCTCTCACTCTTGTTCTCTCTCTTTCTACGCACACGCACACACACACATGTTTGAGAGTGTGTATGTGTATATCTTTTATGTATTTTCTTGCACTTCTAGCTTATCTCCGCCTCCTTTACTTTGTAGAAACTTAACTAAAGTATCTAAAAAGTATTTCAATGTTCTCAAACAATTTTCTTTTGAGGTCCACCTGACGTACTCTCTCTTTTACTCTTTTACTTGTTTCAGTCATTTGACTGCGGCCATGCTGGAGCACCGCCTTTAGTCGAGCAAATCGACCCCAGGACTTATTCTTTGTAAGCCTAGTACTTATTCTATCGGTCTCTTTTGCCGAAACGCTAAGTTACGGGGATGTAAATACACCAGCATCGGTTGTCACGCGATGTTGGGGGGACAAACACAGACACTCAAACACACACACACACACACATATATATACATATACATATATACGGCGGGCTTGTTTCAGTTTCCGTCTACCAAATCCACTCACAAGGCTTTGGTCGGCCCGACACTTACCCAAGGTGCCACGCAGTAGGACTGAACCCGGAACTATGTGGTTGGTAAGCAAGCTACTTACCACACAGCTAATCCTTCGACGTGTGTATTTAGAAAAAATGTTTTACATACCATTCATTTTGATTCTATTTGGTTTTATTGATAGATTTCATAGCACTACTAAGTGAATAACATAGAATTGGATAACTGTCTTTTAGTACAGTATCGTGTCCCTGACAAATTCAATGTATTTCAATGATTCCAAGATATATCTTATGTGGGTGACGAGGCCTTTATTCATTCTGACCACCTATGTAGCACCATCAATTGCAACCGATACCAAATTTTTTGAAGCATCTGTTTTTCCATAAACTTAGAAGATTAAAGAATTAAAATAAATCACCGTTAGTGTTAACATCTAAATATTTAAGAAATGGCATAACTTATTTCAATTTACAGTCACCCTTACATTAACTTACGTAGTCCATGAGAACATAAAACATTTTATCACTTCAAAGTGAGAATAAGCATTTGAAATCGAAAATAATAATAATAATAATAATAATAATAATAATAATAATAATAATAATAATAATAATAATAATAATCATTATTATTATTATTATTTATTAAATAGAAACAATAAAATGAAAACCACTCCTGAGTGGCTTTTTTTGGTGACTACCAAATTCATGTCCAGATTTAATATTCACAAGGTGGTTGTTGAAATGTTATATGTTGCCTGGTATGAATAGGCACACTTCTCATCAACATTTGCTTTATATCTACCAAGTGACTACTACTGCTGTTGCTGTTGCGGTTGCTGCCTCTGGTTCTGCCGCTACTCCTACTACTTCTGTAGTTACTGAAAATACTACCAGTCCCACCTCCTTTTACAGTTTGTATCGCCCCTTCTCCCAGATGTTTCAGTGTTGTGGTCAAGAACTGAGCGTATTCTTTGAAGCCATTAAATTCTGATCCTCTTAGACTGTACAATTGCATAAGTACCCCCACTGAGAGAAGAAAGGAAGAGAGAGTACATACCACAATTATGAAAATACAGCCATCAACCAAAAACCAAATGAATTTACCTGTAAGGAACACCAGTTGTTAACAACTAGAATAAATGTCAGGAAAAACTTATATTTGAAACCCTAAGGCTTCTCTTTCTCTCTGTATATACATATTACACCACTTAAATTTAGTGGATATTTAAGCAATACGTTCGATAGTCGATAGGTTAGATGTGGAATTGATGAAAGTGCAATAACTCTTGAAATATGCATATACACCTATTACCTTTTTCCCATTTTTGATATTATTGTTTATATAGACCTGTTCGTATACGAACCGTCGTAACTTCCGGGGATAGCTTTGAATTCAAATTAAAATCTATAGAGATAAACTTAAAAGTGAAAATATCACACATCTAGCACAAAAGTAAGACACAGTATCGACTTCAAACCATCAATATACTTGATAGTATATTATGGTTGAAAAACGAAGTACTGTATCCTGCTAGCAATTAATGATATAAGAAAGCTATTGCTTATATAACATTTCTCTTACTTCAGGAGAGTTTTCTTTCCCTCCCAACAGTGTAAGCGAAATCGCTTCCTCTAAAAAATCCTGCTTTATAGAGATAGCTGTCACTGTTGTATATTTTATAGTAACAATAATAATATCGTTGGAAGCGATGGGTTATTTCTATGAAACAGAGTGTATCAGTTATTTTGAATATCAATGAACTAGTCATATTTAACAGCTTTTTACAATATTTCTATAGAATTATCCTCAACACCTGGATTTTGTTTCATCCAGTTATTTGACAGGATCCTTTTGTGTTAGTTTATTGTGATGGGTTGTATGTTCGAGGTATTAAGTTTAACTATGGAAGAAATACGATAATTTAGCACTGAATGTTAAGGAAGAATTATTTGGAAAAGTAGTATACGTTATGTTATTCACAGTATTTATCCAATCACGCTGACAATAATATCATTTATAAGTATAGTTCATTGTTGTATTTGTTTTAGTGTGGAACACATGAAGCTGCTTTTTGCTAGTAAGAAAACAGTTAAGGAATTTGAGGATTACTGGAACAAGCATCTGAGCTTCTTTATATCTCATTTAACTAAACTCAGTTATCATATAGGTTATTAAAGGTTAATGCGCCGGGTATTATTTACTTCTATCAGATTTGGTAGCAGATCAACCAGTGTTTTGTTAAGAATGGAGATTCACGTTATGGTAGTAGTATTTTTATGGTTGCGTGGTAAGACGGTTGCTTCACAACCACATCGTTCCAGGTTCAGTCCCATTTCGTGACACCTTGGACAAGTGTCCTCCACTATAACCTGGGGCCGACCAATACCTTGTAAGTGGATTTGGTAGACGGAAGCAAGAAGCCCGTCGTATATATACACATATATATATATATATATATTATATATATATATATATATAATATATATATATATAATATATATATATAATATATATATATATATATATATATATAATATATATATATATATATATATATATATATATATATATATATATATATATATGTATGTATCATGTGTGTATGTATGTATAGCAAAAGAGGAAGTTGTGTTTCAACGCAGGGAAAAAATATAGGAAAAATGTGTTGTTGAAAATGCATTTAAATTTCAAAGCTCGTAAATGTTTAAAATACATTTATTTACATATATACCAAACTAGTTTCAACAATATTTTTTTGTTTATCAATGGTAAAAGTGTAAAATTAGAAAAACATCGTTATAAGTTTCAATGTTGACACATCAAAATGTTTCAATGTTGACAAACTGAAATTTTCAATGTTGATAAATTAAAATGTTTCAATGGTGATAAATTATCATTCATATTCAACTGTTGCTAATATATTCTTAGGATAACGGTCAAAGGGTGTATCGAGTTTAGATTTTATAGTTGAATAAATGAACGCATTTATACTCAAATATACCTGCTACAAAATATACATGATTTTCTCAAGATGAAAGTTAATGAGAAAATAGAAAATAAAATGATAAAATGATTGTATGTACACTACCGTCAGAAATTAATTAGCACCCTTGATTTGCTCTTCACTCAAGGTATGTGCTGTCACCTAGTGGCCATATCTCGAACTATTGCTTTGTTGCGAGTTCACTGTTGCGCAGAACGATGACGGAACTTTGTTTGCAGAGCGGTTTGAGAGTCTATAGCCTAATGATGTTGACATAGCAGTGCAACAACAACTTGGAGTGCGGATGCAGACAAATCTTCCTTTGTTTAATAGATATAGGTAGCGCCTCGCAAGGACCGAAATCACACCGTACTAAGTTTTCTCATCACGTAAGAAGTTTTGAACAGCTCGTAGGTTAATTGATTTGTGTATTTGCAAGATTTTTTTTCCTCACAAATTCTCCTACACTCTGCTTCGTGACGTCACTTCCGGTTCACAAAACTTTCTGTTATACATCAAATAAGGTGAGAAATTCTGCTTTCTTTCATTTTTGTTTAATGAATAATAACTCATAGCAGTTTTGTTATAGCATAACATTATTCAAATGAATAGTTTTAATGAAAATAACTCGTTTTTATCGTTCATTCCTAGATGGGCCCAAGACCTCGCATGACGGTACGAGGCTCTGTCGTGGCGTGGGAAGCTGTCGGAGGCTGCAATAGCCAGAAAACTTAGTGTAGCCAGGCGCACAATTCAGTGCTTATTTAAGAAATACGAGGAAACCGGATCAGCAGCTGACAAAAAGGGTAGGGGGCGGAAGAGGCTGACGACCCAGCGGGAGGACCGAATGCTGATCCGAAAGTCACTGAACAACCGAAGGGCAACAAGCCGGCAACTGGCGGAGGAGATGCAAAAGGTGACAGGGAAGCAGTTGTCTACAACCACCGTCAAGACCAGATTACTGGAAGGTGGTCTAAAATCCTGTAGGGCCGCCCGTAAGCCGCTCCTTACAGCCCAAAACCGGAAGAGGCGGCTGCTCTGGGCCTGTGCCCACAAGACATGGACCGTGCAGCAGTGGCGGACAGTGATGTTCACTGACGAGTCACGATTCAGTCTCGTCAGTGACAAGCCTGTCCATGTGCGACGCCGCAGGGGTGAGCACTTCAACAAAGACTACATTGCTCCCACCATGAAGCATGGTGGGGGTGGTCTGATGGTATGGGGGTGTTCAGCTACAGTGGTGTTGGGCGGCTCTATGCTGTCGAAGGCAACATCAACGCCACAAAGTACGTTGAGATAGTACGGAATGCTGCCCTACCCTCTGCGGGATACCTCTTTGGTGGCGAGGAGTACGTGCTCCAGCAGGAAAACGCGCCCCCACACACAGCCAAGCTCACAACCGGTTTCTTCAAGGACCATGGGGTGACGGTCATGATCTGAACCCTATTGAGAACCTCTGGAGTTGATTGGGTAGGGATTTGAATGTGCAGCAATACAGGAACCGACACGAGCTGTTTGGGGCACTTCTTGCTGCATGGAGGGCCATCCCTGCACAGTACCTGCAGGCACTCATAGACAGCATGCTGGCCCGCGTAGCAGCTGTCATTGCTGCCAAAGGAGGAGCAACAAGATATTGACTAAATTTCACGATTAATAACAATTATGTGGTATGCTGGGATATGTTTTAATAAATTTTTGATTAAAAACGAGTTCGTTTCTGATAATAAGTTAATTAAATTAAGAAAATGTAAGAAAATGTAGAAATTTGAGAAGTGCTAATTAATTTCTGACGCAAGTGTATATATGTGCTTCGCTGTTAAGCTTAGAGGAAAAAGTGGGAAGTGATGTAGTGAAGATGCAGGAATTGGAAGGCATACAATTGAAGTTGAATTCGAAATTTAAAATAAAGCATTTACATGTAAGTCAGATAAGTACGTTCGTGTGTTTTAATAAGGACTGTACGAAAAATATTATCTAATTAAATGTTGACGTGTGGTTCTATAAAATTCGATAGGTACTGAAAAAAGAAGACAGGGAAACGTTTAATTATTATTTTGAAGGTGAAATAATTCGTGAGTTTTTAAAAGGAATCAGAAATATGACACGGGAAATAGCATTAAAGCTATGAAAAAGATTTCAGAAGCTGAAGCGAAGTAAGATAACTAGATTAAATCAAATTAACTTTAATTAATTAAATAAATAAGTGGAACTTAAATACTAATGCGGTATTAAAAGGAACAATTAACAGAATAAATAAAACAATATTAAAACCCTTAGATCTAAAAGAGAATTATGCTATATAGATTAATTTAGATTAAGTCTAATAAATTAAATAAACGAAAAATGCTTACTATATTAAAATAAGAGTAAGAACAGAGATAGCGAAGATTTAGAAAATTTAAGAGATTAAAGTATAGAAGGAGAAAATTTTGATGTAAAGCATCACGTAATAAATTAAGCTATTAGTAAATGGGTTCTAACACATATCTAGATAAGTGTAAGTGAAATGAAATATAGATATCGACTAGTTAATTGAATAGATATTTAACCAATTGACTAATAATGAAGAAGTGGAATTAAACATGTGTGTTTTATTATAATTAGTGTAGTGTCTCTCCCAAAACACCACAAAATTTCTTTCAATACTCGAATTCACATCAAGAATCTTACAAACCAAATAAAAAACAAAATATAAATAACTATAAGAATGAAAATATAAAACAAATAAAAATTAAGATACACAGCCTAAAGGTGGAATTGTATAGCTATTGCATTCAGGCTAATTTCAGTTTTTAAATATGGACAAAGTGTAGTATAAAAGTAGGAAAATCAAACTTTATACGGTGAAAATATACGACTGAAGGAAAATGTACAAAAATATTATATAAGTGTATTTTTATTAAATTATTACAAAAGTTAAATATAGCTCATGTAAAAATATTTAAAATAAGAGTAACAATTTTAGGATCTGAAAAGGATCCAATACCAAAATATGAAAATTTAGAAGACAGTGCATGATAAGTATAAGTATGTAACCGGTTACCTATATGTTAATATTCTGGGTTTGTAGAGGATGCAGGTATTTGGAAACGTATGAGCACAAAATGAAATTTTTTCATTATACGAAGGATGTATCATTTAGGAAGTAGATAGATAAACTCTCCATAAAGCTTAAATTGTACGATCAGTCCTTCCCGATATTTCTACTTAGTTATAGCGATATGCCAATATCTCTAATTAGTTCTTGATGCGTTACTCTCTTTTTCTCTTTTACTCTTTTACTTGTTTCAGTCATTTGACTGCGGCCATGCTGGAGCACCGCCTTTAGTCGAGCAAATCGACCCCCGGACTTATTCTTTGTAAGTCCAGTACTTATTCTATCGGTCTCTTTTGTCGAACATAAGTGACGGGGACGTAAACACACCAGCATCGGTTGTCAAGTAATGCTAGGGGGACAAACACAGACACACAAACACACACACACATACATATATATATATATACATATATACGACAGGCTTCTTTCAGTTTCCGTCTACCAAATCTACTCACAAGGCATTGGTCGGCCCGGGGCTATAGCAGAAGACACTTGCCCAAGATGCCACGCAGTGGGACTGAACCCGGAACCATGTGGTTGGTTAGCAAGCTACTTACCACACAGTCACTCCTGCGCCTATAGCCACTCCTGCGCCTATTATTATTGTTATTATTCTTTCCCTTTAATTCTTAAAAGCAATTTCGGTAACGGTTATTAGAATGTGATTATTAGAAGGAATTTAAAAACGGTCAGAGTTAATCATATATATGTGAATAATTAAATATTTGTGACAACATTGGCTCGGTGAAATATTTCGCTCTCTTATACATGTAGATTCTAAAGTGCGAGTATTTTCGTTTATAGACTGAGGTCTGCTTCAACTTGCCATACTTTAAAAAAGTACAACCTTCCAAGCAGTTTCAGCTTCCAACATATTCTTCTCACTCCCACCAAGTGAATGGAAAAAAGCTATTTAAAAATCAACACTTTCATCACATTGAATTAAATTTTCCTCCCTGTTCATATTTACATTTTGATCATATTTACATTTCCGTAGAGACAGACCTGAAGAGTGACTTAATATCATTTGTACCACACAATTACTACTCGGTGTTCCTCATCAGTAGTGTCTTATCCTTGAAATCTTTAAGACAAACAATGTAGTTGCATATAAGCAAAGC
>NC_042997.1:174586055-174599470 GCF_006345805.1 Octopus sinensis
CTTATTCAGCATTACCTGACACCTTTGGGTCTCAATGACACCATTACTTCTTATATATATATATATATATATTAATATATCAGAAAGGCAGATAGATAGATAGATAGATAGATAGATAGATAGATAGATAGATAGATAGATAGATAGATAGATAGATAGATAGATAGATAGATAGATAGATAGATACGCACCTTCCTTCCAATCACTGCTGTAAACAGCGGAAGTGAGCTAGAACGTTAAAACTCTGAACACAGTAGAGTTCATCTGTGTCAATTTCAATCTACGTGCTTCAGCTTTGTTTCTATGGCAACAGTCCGGATTCTTATTGATCAGGCCTTTTACCTGTTTCAACCATTGGACTTCGGCCAAGCTAAGAAACTGTTCTGAATCAACTTAAGTACGTATTTTTTAAAACCTGGTACTTATTCTATTGTTTCTTATACAATAACGCGAAGTTACGGCGATATAAATACACCAGCAACGACAATCAAGCGTTGATGGGGGACAAACACAAACACAAAGACACACACACACACACACACACACCACACACACACACACACACACATACATACAAGTATGTATACGACAAGGCTTATTTCAGAGTCCGTCTACTAAATTCGTATACATGATTTTGATCGGCTTTGGCCTATAGCAAAAGATACTCACCGAAGGTACCACGCAGTGGACTAAACCCGAAACCATGTGATTGGGAAGGAAACTTCTTTCCACATACCCACGCCTACCCCTGCGTATAAATTGTACACTTTAAATAGGTATAAATTAGCATACTTCTAGATAGTGCATTTTATTCCAGTGGTCGGTGTTTTGTATCTATATGTCTATACTCACCTATTATACATTTCATTGCTTTGTAATTTTTTAAATATATCTCTAATTTGCCAACAGTTTTCATTTTGTTTTTCATTTTATGAATATCCGCAATTTGCATTTATACATTTCTAGTTTTCTATGCTTTACTGCCCATTATTTCTATAGATTTTATATCCACTTTAATACGAGTTTTGCCATTTAAATTTGCGTGGTGTATTCTTAAATATAGCCACGAAACACGTGTCGTTATTCTACAAATTATATATGTTATTATTTTTTTTTTGCAATTTACTTAATCAATGACATTTTATTGTTATTTTGATTTTAATATTTCTATTATATGTAATTTTCTAGATGGTGTAATTTAATTTTTCTTTTATATGATTAAAGGTGTTTTTTTTCTAATTTTATATATATATAAATATATATATATATATATATATATATATATATATATATATATATACATATATGCATGTATATATATATATAATATATATATATTATATATATATATATATATATAATAAATATTAGGGAATGAATCCAAAATTACAGGAAAAATCAGATTTAGGGTTAAATCCAATTTTATAGTAAATTATAATTCGAGACAAAACCACTATTTTAAAACCAAACAAGGAAAGACTTAATCAATACATAAAATTTTAATATAAATTAAATAAACCGCCACTACAAATGTTTCATATCTGCTACCGACAATCTTCAGGTGGATTTTCGATCTTCTAATCAGTATAACACTATCCGTTATATATATATACAGAATATAAATGTGTGTGCGCGTGTATGTATGAATACGGGGAGATACTGTTTAGTTCCTGGCTTTAAGGGTATCGTGAAAGGGTATCGTGAAAGGGTATCGTGATTGGACGCCAAAACTTCCGTGTTCTTTTACTGCGCTTAGAAAAACTGAAGGAAAGCTGCAATAAGGGTGTGAATCTGAGAGGGGAATGTGACTAATAAAATCAGAATTTACTGATCCTCCTGTATCTTCTTTTACTCAAAATCTGGAACTTTTCAGCCACTCCTCGTATATATACATATGTATGTATGTATGTATGTATGTATGTATGTATGTATGTATGTATGTATGTATGAATGTATGTAATGTTTCTTTGTTTGTGTGTGTCTGCGTTTGACCCCTAACACAGCTTGACGGCCGGTTCGGAAAAAAAGACCCATAGAATAACAATGAAACTTAAAAAACAATAAGTACAGAGGGCTGGATATATCCGATTAAAAACTTCTTCTAGACGGTACCCCTGTATGACTGCGGTCAATTCAATTATTACTCAGTGCAACTGTATTTCAAGTCAGCTAAATAGAAGTTGACCTGGACTGAATTTCAACTCAGAAACTTAAGAGGTGTGACTTTACATCATAATTCCTATTTTTCTTTTTTTTTTTCCTGTCTATCTAATCCTTGCAATCGCTCTCTCTCACTACCAGCCAATTTTTTCTACACTCAAACTTTTTTTATATAGATGTGTACGCTATATGTATATATGGGGGGGGGTATACATAAACATACACACACACACATAAAATATGCGTATCCAAATTAACATACACAAACGTATGTTACTGCAATACGATTATTTTTACCCATTCATATTACGACTTTGCAATGTTATGCATATGCTGTCACAGACATTTTGTATTTAGCCCAACACAGCATTAATATGTTTACAGGAGTTCTTTAATATACATACATACATACATACATACATACATACATAATATATATATATATATATATATATATATATATATATATGTGTATATGTATATATACATATACATACATACTTACATATATATATATATATTTATATATACATATATATATATATATATATATATATATATACATAAACAGAATAGGCATATATGTACATATACGCTAATTGTATGTATGCATGTATGTCTATCTTTTCAGATACCAGCTTGCCGCTGTATAGAATTATATTCCTTAGTCTTGTACGAATCTTGTATTTTGAGTGACAAGCTCACTATAATTGCGATATTTTCATGCTGTTTCTTGATGTTACATACGCCAACTCTAGGCAAAATCTCTGCAGTATTCATTTTATCATTGAGAAGGATGGTTGGCACTGCAGATTAAAAGCTTCCGATCTTCTTATGCATTTCCTCTTCTATATCCAAATTTCATTTATATTCCGGCGTAATTTTGTAGTAAACACCTGATACACCTGATATACCTAATAGGTTCCAATTTTGATCTGTAATTCAATATGATATTTCGGCGTGAACATTTCTATATTTCATTCAAAGAATTCCTCATTGTCTACTGTGATCTTTAACATAATTTGCTCATCAAACCTGGCAGCTTGAATAGCGTTGCTTCCTTTGTTCATTGTTATGCTTTTCCATTTATAATAGCAAATAATGAATTTAATATGCGATACAATGTGTTCTAATAAACGAATTTCTTGAAACTATTCTTCAGCCTAACATCATATATAAAAAAAATACCTTTAAAAAAGCGAATGCACATTGGTAAAGTGTGTGATTAATTAAACAAAGTTTCCAAAAAGCGATCCAAGACGAGAAATTCAAAAGAGTGTAAAGACGAAAAAAATGAAATTAGAAATAACTGAAGAATTTGAAAGGAGAATGACATGAGCTAATAAACAGAAAAACAGAAAATGTGAAGAATAAAAATAGTGCTTATCTTAATTGAGCTGACGACTTTATCATCACGATGCAATTGAAGCTAGTAGATAAACATACATGCACACACACACACACACGAACATAAACACACAACACATCATCATAGTAGCATTGAAAAGAGGAAGGAAGACTGGTTTACTCGACCATACAACAAATAAATTATTTCCAATACAGACCGAAACTTTATATCGTGTGTGAACCAACATACAGATTGCAACTGCTGATCCTTAACCTCCTCACTTATATGTGACATATAGAGCATGCTTAACATCTTCGTATTCGATTTCACCAGAAATGCATGCAAACCTATCTTACCAGCATTTATTTCCATTCATCTCTTTATCCTGGAATTATAAGGCCTACGAATCAGAATGTACCAGCCACCTATCCAACATGGAATACCATTCACAAAGCCACTCTGTTTTAAAAGTGCCCATAACAGCAGATTACGCTTAAGCAAAAGTTCTACATAAAACTGCAAATGATATCATTTAATTGTTGATCGAACAAATTAAATAGTTGTCGTCATTGAAGATTACCGATATAACAAAAACCCTGTGAAGTAGTTGCGATCTGGTGATCTTAAGTCTGTCTCAGGTGGTCCTCTTCACACAAAACTAATCTAGCTAATAACAACAGTATCTCTGGCCATCAACATATACACACATCTGACCTGCCTTCAGGAACGAGAATCGATAGCAAATATTTTGAAATGCATCAGTCATCAAATATTGCCTGAACGAGCATATGCATGCGACAAAAGGAGCAAGTAACCCCAAGAGTAATGAAAGGAATCATCGATTCCTCATAAGTATAAGTTTTATAAGTATACAGTGGTTGTTTTTATTTTTCTGTTTCTAAAAGTGTGTGCTTATGCGTATGATGTGTATGTGTATATCTATGAGTGTGTGTGCATGTGTGTGTGTGTGCGTGTCTGTGTGTGAGTGTGTGTGTGGTTGTGTGTGTGTGTCTGTATGTGTATAAGACAGGTTTTGAGTGTGTGTGTGCATATGTTCCTTATGTATTCGAAAACTTACTTGCCGATTTTGACTATGGGGTAATCTTTCGGCTACCAAATAAACTTTATTTTCATTTACATACTTGCATTACAAAAATTTAACATTATAATCTTTCTATAACTCAACTATCGTAAACGACATTTTATACCATCACCACAACGTCACATCTATATCTATATATAAGCAGATGCCTGTGTATTTGTATGTCTGTGCATAATGCCAATGAGGGAATGAGAGGGGATAGAAAGAAACGGAGAAGCAAAGTGAAAAAGTGGATCTTTACTTCTCCTCCTCCATCTCCTCATTCGTCACAACGTTTTTCGATAGAGGGAGAAATGTAAATAGTGTAAATTTCGCACAAAAATGTTCTCACTCTCTACAAGATGAGACGGGGTAGATGTTGATGATTAGTATTCTACATTAAAGTAAAGATGATTACAGGTATCCACAGTAAGGTTACTAGAGACTCCTGTACGGTGACATTTTTTTCCGTGTGTCGTAATCAAGTGGTGATTAGCAGTATGCCTACTGAGTAAAAACCTCGCTGAGATCAACTTTGTCTTTCATCCTTCTGCAGTCGATAAAAGATGTACTAATCCTGGATGGTGGACTGCTGTAAGAAATTTGGAGTTAACGTTCCCGCACTTTTGAGTTCGAAACATACCATAGCCTACATCTATATATATAAAAGAGAGGTTGTGTGCTGTCTGTCTCCTACGATTTAGATTCCTAACTACTCCCACATTTTGCGGTGCAGTTCAACCAAAACCGGGTATCTTATAGTTGTGATTCATATCGAGCCCTTCTGGG
Organism: Octopus sinensis; assembly: GCF_006345805.1. Classification (NCBI taxonomy): domain Eukaryota; kingdom Metazoa; phylum Mollusca; class Cephalopoda; order Octopoda; family Octopodidae; genus Octopus; species Octopus sinensis. The sequence goes on from NC_042997.1 coordinate 174,591,434, forward strand.
TATTAGCGCGCGTCTACGATGAGTCTACGATTTAAAAAAAAATTTACCATCAATTTTTCCCATTTTTAATGCATTTTTGGCATATATAAGGGAAGTAACTCTCTAAAAATTTATTATTAAATCTCAGAACGTAAAAAGCTTCAGTAACACCCCCCCCCCCTTTGTGGTTAGCCATATTGAGATGGCTATTATACTTTACATCTCTAAAAATGCTTATATAGTTATTTCCCTTACAAACCCGAGCAACGCCGGGCGATACTGCTAGTAAGTAATAAATTCATTTCATTTCCCAGGGGCCAGTTTAATACTACCAACTAGCACTCAAAGTGTTAAGCATTAAGCAGGCAGTCGGCAGCCGAAAGGTCTCCGATTTGTTTATACATTTCTCTTTCGCTTCCGCCAGGTTCAGAGACCCTGTAAAGTGTTATGGGCGTTAGCTTTTCCCCTAACCTAAATGGAAATTATTGATTTCAAATTTTGGCGCAAGACCAGCAAATTTTGGGGTAAGGGTTAAATTGATTACACCGATCCCCAGTGTACAACTAGTACTTATTTTACCGACTCCAAAAGGATGAAAGTCAAAGTCGACGTTGGCGGAGTTTGAAATCAGAACGTAAAGGCGGACTAAATGTCGCATTGCATTTTGCCCAGCACGCTAACTATTCTGCCATCTCAACAAAAAGTAAAATATTAGTCGTTGTCAGATCTCCGATTTGAAGATATCTTTATGTCTTCCTCTGGCTAGTTTTGGAGATCCGACAAAGTTTTACGGGCCGTATCGCAACCTCTGATTGAATTATACATTTAAAAAAAGTTGATATGTAGTTTGTAGTAGACGCATCTCATTTTCAGCTCAGTGGATTGGAGCAACATGAAGTGAAATGACTTGCCCAAGAATACAACGGGCTCCCCAATCCGGAGATCGTTCCAACAGCCTTACATGCGTAAGTCCAAGGCCACTCGCTCAATCTCCCGTAAATGATATGAAGACTAACCTAGAGTAAACTCCAAGCTCTTTGACTGATTTTAATGATGTACAGTACACAGCGGTGCCAATATTTGTGCTTGGCCTCCGGTCTGAGAATACCCTACCCTCCACATACTTTCTTCTGCTAGTCGCAAAAACACTGAAAATGTTCAGGAGCATTGCGCTCACTTTTGCTTCTAAAAAATAGATGAAGCGATTATAGTAACCAAATCTTTCTTAAATTATACTCCTGCAACTTATTTAAAGAAGGAAATACATATTGGATTATTTAACTAGAGTAGATAAAATGTCTCAAAAGACTAGATGGGCATGGCAAGAATGTCTTTAATCTTAGCTCAGTTCGATCAGGGCAAAACAACAACTTATCAATGTTACTTGAGGATATTGAAATGCAAAAATCGTCTTCGTTTGGGTTTGTCCTCCCAATACTGAGAGAGCAACTAAACGAATCTCTGAAAAAATAAATAAATAAATAAATAAATAAATAAATAAATAAATAAAGGCTTTCTTTTTTGTTCGTTCGTGTCGCTAAAATTTCTATCGATTTTTATGTATTTTAAATTGAATTTCTTTTTTCATTTGTTTTTATGCAAAATTTTAAAAATTAATAAGAAATTTAATAAGACAAACAATTTGTGATGTTTAATGTTTTTGTTGATTTTATTTTTTTTTATTTTGTCGAGGGTTTTTTTTTTTTATTTTTTTACTTTTTTCAAACCCAAAATTTGTACGAGTAAAAAATTAATAAGAAACATTATGAAAGAAGCCATAAATTTATCAAAAATCAGCTAGAAATAGCGATTATCAATCACAAAAGACAATAAAATTACATCTACTACAACAGCACCGCCACCATTGCCACTACCATACCATTAGCAGCAGCAGTAGCAACTGCAAAACTGATTGCAATTTTCGCTCGTTTCATTGGCTAATTGTATATATTTTGTTAATTTATTTTCCTGGGGTTTTTTCGTGTTGCTTTTGCGTCTTTTTTTTTTTTTTTGTAGTTTCACTTTTATTTGTTTTATGTATTTTTAAGTTTCGCTTTCTTTTTTTTGCTGTAGTTTTTTTTGTTTTTGTTTTTTCTTTCACTTTTTTTTCTAAAAAGAAAATTATTCATCATGAACGAATCAAAGGAAAATGATAAGGACACGGTTCAAAAAAGAAGTTTTATTTGATTTTTAAAGAGAAAAGAATTATCTTATAAGGTTTGCAAAGAAGTGTGTGTCGCAGCAATTATCAGAGATAATATCTAAATGAATATCTCAGCCAATTATCGCAGTTCGGAAACATTACACTAAAAGTCTGCTAGCATCCACCCGCCGGTACCCTTCTTTTAACAACTCGCTGCTGCTATTACAACTATCTCTATCGCTTCTGCCATTAGCCACACATCACCATTCTACCATCATCAGCTCCTCCTCCAATAACGTAACTAGTTCCATCATCACCACCACCACCACCATTCTTACTGCCACTATCACCATCACCACCATCACCACTACCACCACCACCACCACCACTATCACAACCACCACCACCACCACCACTATCAGCACCATCACCACCACCACCACCACCACTATCAGCACCATCAGCCACCATCAGCACCACCACAATCACCACCATCACCGCCACCACTGTCACCCGAATCAGCACCAAAATCACCATCATCACCATCAACCACAACAATACACTACAATAATCACCCTCACTAACATCTCTGCCCCTTCCGTCTACATTCAGCAGCACCATCAACACTAACCATTACCACCCTCGACGCAAGCACCACATTTACTATGTATTTGAACCTCACCAATACCAGCATCATTATAACCTCCACCATCATCATCACATCCACCATTTTCATCATCATCACCCAACCACTTCATTCATCATCGCCATCACCTCTCCATCATCATCACCAGCACCTCCAATCACTATCTTCACCACTTCCATTCAACCCCACCAACTTCCCCACCATCTCACCATCATAACATCACCACCTCCCCATCCCCACCTCCATCTCACCATTTCGCCACCATCACTACTTCACTCAATCCCATTCACAATCATTCACCACCACCATCAGCATCATCACAACCGTCACCTCCGTCACACCACCACCTCCGCCATCACCAGGACCTCCATCACTGAAACAGCCACCAGCCTCACCATTGCCATCATCATCAACTTCACTACTACTACTGCCACCCACATTCACAAGTACCACTATTATAACTATCACCCCCACCGTCACTACCGCCTCCATGAGAACCACACTCACCACTTTCACTTGAGTTACGACCACCACTACAGCCACCCGCAACACAATATCTAATACTAATGACACTGACCACTCTCTACCTGGACCACAACAATCAGAAACTATTACCTATACACACGACTTCTCTCATAATTATAGCTACCTCCACGTCTGTCAACTAGAACCCCCAAAATATATATCCAGTATTCACACCGTTATCGATACTACCACCAAAACTTACGCCGCCATTACGTATAACTCAACTTCCAACAAACTAAGTTAACCATCGAAAGTTTTTCAACCACCACAACCACAACCACCACTACCATCACCACTACCACCAACACCACTAATAATATAAAATCATAATAATAATAATAATAATAATAATAAATAGCATAAATAATGATATAATAATAACAATAACTACAAAAAACTAAAAATAACAATAATAATAATAACAACAACAAACACAATACAACATTAACAATAAATAATAATAATAATAATAATATCATTAATATATAATAATAATACTTAAATGCCCTGATGCAGTACCAGGCAGTGGCTCTCATGGCTTCTGATCTTAACTGATTGGAAGTTTATCATGTCATTGTTTTGTCTTGGTATAAATGGGCTACAGCAATATTCTGCTCAATACCAATATTTGCTTGTCAGTTGTTGACCTTAACCAGTTGAGCATGTTCCCTTAGTGGCTGACGATATGTGCATCTCTGATCACGAGCCGAAGTAGTGGGGGACATCATAGCCTATGTTGAAGAAGGATTCTTTGGGGTTTGAAATAATTTTACACTTTGGAAACATGGGTGTTTTCGTTCAACGTCCTTAAACAAAACCCTTATTAAGGGACCTTTTGAGCGGGATGGGTTACTACTCGACCAGAACAAAATTCTAACTGGGCTCCACCTGCAAGGTCATGTGCTGTGAAGAATCTTGTATGAGATCACCATGTCGCGGCACATATGGTTTGTGATCATTTTGCCTGGTGTACCCTTATCAGACGGTAAGTCATGAGGGTATCCTGGGCCTTCGTATATTTTACCCCAGTGTCACTTTGAATTGGCAAACCATGCTCAGCGACTAAATAATATAATATAATAAAATGCCCTGATGCAGTACCAGGCATGGCTCTCGTGGCTTCTGATCTTAACTGATTGGAAGGTGTCATATATATTGTTATAATTGTTTTGTCTTGGTATAAAAGATGGGCTACAGCAAATATTCTGCTCAATACCACAGATGTGCTTGTCACTTGTTTGACCTTAACCAGTTGAGCATGTCATCTTAATGGGCTGACGATATGTGCATCTCTGATCACGAGCAGCAAAGTAGTAGGGGGAGCATCAAAGCCATGTGTTGAGAGGGATTCTTGGGGTTTGAATAATTCACCCTTGGAAATATGGGTGTTTCATTCAATATCGTTAAACAACCCTTCTTCAGGGACCTTTTGAGCGGGATGGGTTACTCGACCAGAACAAAATTCTACCTGGGCCCCAAGTGCAAGGTCATTTGCTGTTTATCTTGATATGAGATCACTATGTCGCGCACATATGGTTGTGATGCATGTGCCTAGTGTATCCTTATCAGACGGGTAGTCATGATGGGTATACTGAGCTTCGTATATTTTACCCCAGTTTCACTTTGATGACATGCACTGCTCTCTCACTCAATAATAATAATAATGATGATGATAATAATAATAATAATAATAATAATAATCCTTTCTACTGGAGGCACAAGGCATCGAATTTGTGGGGAGGGGACTAGTTAATTACATTGACCCCAGTGTTTTACTGGTACTTAATTTATCAACTCCGAAAGAATGAAAGGCAAAATCGACCTCGGCGGAATTTGAACTCAGAACGTACGGCCGGCGTACTAACGTTTCTGCTAGCTCACCACCTTCAATAATAATAATAACGTTGAGGATGGTGATGGTGATGATGATGATGATTATGATGATAATAATGATGAGGATCACGGTTCCCTGTATGAAGTTTAGGTTCAGAAATGACATTTAGTGCTACGAAGCGAAAACACTATAAAATAAACAAAAATTCAACCACCACCCCTATATACATACAATGTAGTACAAAATATAGTTTATATCAATTGTGGCTATGTATCCATGTGGAACTATGAGTCTGATGTCATATGTGTATTGTATACGTACTGAAGACACAAACTCATATAGCTGCATGTGTGTGTGAATGTGTATGTGTTTGTATGCGTGCACACGTATGAGAGTATATATGTGTATGTGTGTGTGTTTGTATGTGTGCACACGTATGAGAGTATATATGTGTATGTGTGTGTGTGAGAGAGAGAGTAAAAGAGACAGAAAACGGTTAGATTAAATTTATTATTTAATCTAACCGTTTTTCTATTTATAAACATACTTGATTTATATCTATGTTTATATATATCAATATATAGTGTATAAACCGTTATATATATATATTATATATATATATATTATATATATATATATATATATATATATATATATATATATATAATATATATATAGATATAGATAAGATATATAGATATATATATAGACTATACATATATTACATATATTATATATAATATCTATATATACATATATATACATATATATATATACATTAATATATACATATTATATATAATATATATCACTATATTATATAACACCTATTATATACATATATACACGCGTGTATATACATATATATATAACACACACCACACACATATATATATATATATATATATATATATCATATACAATATTACATACAATGAGCGTGAGAGAGGACAGATAATGAGACAGAGAGACAGAGAGATAGAGAGAAATTTAGAATCCCCATATCATTAAATGATATATATACCAAAATGCTAAAAGGACTTTTTGAATCAACGTCTATATATATGTAATATGAATGTAGAAGTGTGTAAGTAAGTATGAGTATGTATGTATACATAGACTTTATGTAGGTTTTTCCTTTGCTGACGCGTGAATAAAGAAGCTAGCATATCAAACATTTATAAGTGACGTAATTAAGAATTAAGCAAGCGTAAAAATCATGTGTATGATAATAGACTCGCATAAATAATTCATTTAACGAGGATATAAACTCCTAATCTTTTGTTCGGGCTTAATTGCGCATTCGCAATCACACATGCAGAATATTACAACCTAAGCCTTATCTACGTATCTAAGATTATAATATATATGCCATATATATATATATATATATATATATATATATGTATAACTTTACGCACATATATATATATATATATATATATATATATTATATATATATATATATATATATACATATATGCTTATATATATGTACGTATACGTATAGGTGTATGTATGTATCTATGTTGTACGTACACACACGCACAACACATATATATGCCTGAATGTATCTATGTGGCTTGCGTAGTATGCATGCATATATATAGTATATATATATAATATATATATATATATATATATATATATATATATATATATATATGTATGTGTGCGTGTGTGTTTGTGTGTGTTTGTGTGTGTGCGTGTGTTTATTATGTCTACTTACATGCACAAAGAGAGAGTGAAAGTAAATAAATGAGGGAGTTAGATGAATAGACAGACATGCTGACAGAGACAGCCAGACAGACAGACAGACAGACAGTTAGATAGATAGATAGATAGATAGATAGATAGATAGATAGACAGACAGCAGACAGACAGACAGACAGACAGAAAGATAGATAGACTAGATAGATAGATAGATAGATAGATAGATAGATGATAGATAGTAGACTATAGATAGAGATAGATAGATAAATAGATAGATAGATAGATAGATAGATAGATAGATAGATAGATAGATAGATAGATAGATAGATAAATAGATAGTTAGATAGATAGAGTTCTTCAAAATTCAGCAGCTTATCGTTTTTAGTATAATGATGTATAATCCTATATACACTCACTTATATACACACAAACACAAACACACGCAAACACATGAACACACACACGCTGCCCCCCCCCCCCCCCACACACACACACGAAGAAACAACGAGGGACACTTTACACTCTCGTTCGAAATTGATACAATCGAATTTACACCAGTGGTCTTTAAAAGACGTGTATTTGATAACGTAATACGAAGTAAACACTTGTTAAAAAAAAAATTATAAAATATTGTTACAATAGCTATACCCGTCACGGAATCTGTCTTCGATTCCACATGTTCAAAGTCGTGCAAATGAAATATTTTTATTTACTAAACTATGGGCAACCTCACGTACATACATTGTCAAAACTGCGTTACAAAGACTAGAATTACTCTGCCAAAATTGTTCAACGTTAATTACTCATAAAACTTGTCAACAGAGCACAGAGTAACCCGTGTGGTTGAAGTATTTATATCTATTAGACAAGGAGTTATAACATATGCAAATATCTTAGTATCTATTCAAATGTATGCAATGGAAAAAAACTTATAATGTATATAATGGAAAGAAAAACAACTTCTACTGAATCATGCGCCTGTTGAAAGATCTAAGTCCTCACTGAAAGATAATCTCACGTTCTCTACCCAATGGATACATTTTATATCTAAATTAAAGTACTAACATTGCATATGGATGATGAACGTATACTGGATGGTTAAGAAGCAAACAGTGCAATATACACTCCACTGCAAATGATATCACTGTTCATTTCTCCTTAACCATCTAGCGCACTTTTATCATCAAACTGCAATGT
>NC_042997.1:174599570-174612070 GCF_006345805.1 Octopus sinensis
AGACAGAGAGACAGAGAGATAGAGAGAAAGATTTAGAATCCCCACTATCATTTAAATGATATATAGTACCAAAATGCTAAAAGGACTTTTTGAATCAACGTCTATATATATGTAAATATGAATGTAGGGAGTGTGTAAGTAAGTATGAGTATGTATGTATACATAGACTTAATGTAGGTTTTCCTTTGCTGACGCGTGAATAAAGAAGCTAGCATATCAAACATTTATAAGTGACGTAATTAAGAATTAAGCAAGCGTAAAAAATGTGTATGATAATAGACTCGCATAAATAATTCATTAACGAGGATATAAACTCCTAATCTTTTGTTCGGGGTAATTGCGCATTCGCAATCACACATGCAGAATATTACACCTAAGCCTTATCTACGTATCTAAGATTATAATACATATGCCATATTATATATATATATATAATATATTATATATATGTATATCTTTACGCACAATATATATATGTATATCTTTACGCACATATATATATATATATATATATATAATATATATATATATATAAATGCTTATATATATGTACGTATAAGTGTAGTGTATGTATGTATCTAGTATGTACGTACACACACGCACACCACATATATATGTCTGAATGTATCTATGTGCTTGCGTAGGTATGCATGCATATATATATATATTATATATATATATATATGTATGTGTGCGTGTGTGTTTGTGTGTGTTTGTGTGTGTGCGTGTGTTTGTATGTCTACTTACATGCACAAAGAGAGAGTGAAAGTAAATAAATGAGGGAGTTAGATGAATAGACAGACATGCTGACAGAGACAGCCAGACAGACAGACAGACAGACAGTTAGATAGATAGATAGATAGATAGATAGATAGATAGATAGACAGACAGCAGACAGACAGACAGACAGACAGAAAGATAGATAGACTAGATAGATAGATAGATAGATAGATAGATAGATGATAGATAGTAGACTATAGATAGAGATAGATAGATAAATAGATAGATAGATAGATAGATAGATAGATAGATAGATAGATAGATAGATAGATAGATAGATAAATAGATAGTTAGATAGATAGAGTTCTTCAAAATTCAGCAGCTTATCGTTTTTAGTATAATGATGTATAATCCTATATACACTCACTTATATAACACAAACACAAACACACGCAAACACATGAACACACACACGCTGCCCCCCCCCCCCACCACACACAACGAAGAACAACGAGGGACACTTTACACTCTCGTTCGAAATTGATACAATCGAATTTACACCAGTGGTCTTTAAAAGACGTGTATTTGATAACGTAATACGAAGTAAACACTTGTTAAAAAAAAAATTATAAAATATTGTTACAATAGCTATACCCGTCACGGAATCTGTCTTCGATTCCACATGTTCAAAGTCGTGCAAATGAAATATTTTTATTTACTAAACTATGGGCAACCTCACGTACATACATTGTCAAAACTGCGTTACAAAGACTAGAATTACTCTGCCAAAATTGTTCAACGTTAATTACTCATAAAACTTGTCAACAGAGCACAGAGTAACCCGTGTGGTTGAAGTATTTATATCTATAGACAAGGAGTTATAACATATGCAAATATCTAGTATCTATTCAAATGTATGCAATGGAAAAAAAAACTTATAATGTATATAATGGAAAGAAAACAACTTCTACTAATCATGCGCCTGTTGAAAGATCTAAGTCCTCACTGAAAGATAATCTCACGTTCTCTACCCAATGGATACATTTTATATCTAAATTAAAGTACTAACATTGCATATGGATGATGAACGTATACTGGATGGTTAAGAAGCAAACAGTGCAATATACACTCCACTGCAAATGATATCACTGTTCATTTCTCCTTAACCATCTAGCGCACTTTTATCATCAAACTGCAATGTAAGTACTTTAATCTAGATATGAGCTGTATCCAAGAACCTTCAGGACATATTTCAGGGAGAACATATCATACAACAGCCCCGATTTCAATTGCTTTACGTATCAAAGAAAATAATCATTTATGTCAGGTTCGAAGTAATTATATTAAAACAGTTAAATTTACTATAGTTTTTTTTTTCGCTAACTTAATTTGAATTCAGTCTAAGTGCATGTTACGGCTCTCACAATCTCTCATCAGTACGAATAATTCATCCATACATGTTAATCTATGCTCTGTAGACAGGTTTTGTAAGTGATTAGCGTTGAAAAGTATTTTTGGCTTAGAAGAGTAAGTGTAATACAGTTTTGACAATAAGAGAAAAGCAAAGTAAATATTTCTTATTGCAGGACTTCGAGTATTTATCGTAGAGGACTCATTCATTTTTATGTATAGTTAATGAATCATTATCATTAATTATTACTTTTGTTTTAACAATATTATACTCCGTTTTAAGGCGGCGAACTGGCAGAATCGTTAGAACGCCGGGCGAAATGCTTAGCAGTATTTCGTCTGCCGTTACGTTCTGAGTTCAAACTCCGCCGAGGTCGCCTTTGCCTTTCATCCTTTCGGGGTCGATAAATTAAGTACCAGTTACGCACTGGGGTCGATGTAATCAACTTAATACTTATGTCTATCCTTGTTTGTCCCCTCTATGTTTAGCCCCTTGTGGGAAATAAAGAAATAGGTATTTCGTCTGTTTTTTCGTTGGAATTCAAATTTCCCCTAGGTCGACTTTGCCTTTCAGCCTTTCGGGGTCGATAAATTAAGTACCAGTTGTGTACTGGGATCGGTCTAATCGACTGGCCCCCCTCCCCAAAAATTTCGGGCCTTGTGCCTAGAACAGAAAAGAATATTGTACTCCGTTTTATACTATCATGTATATACCTTTTAAAACCGATGATGTAGATTTGATGCTTTAACAAGTTTTGGTAACTTCGAGCGATAATATAGACCATTTGCAGCAGACTGTACACTTCATCCTAGCAATTACTCAAATTACTTGCAGAAGATATCAGCCATAAATTTGCCATCTAAACTAGGTATCTGCATATCATCTCTACTCAAAACCTTTGCTTCAGGCGCCTTTTCCACTTGGATCATCCCCACAGTACCTCAACCCTCAAATTTCGAACTAAATACATCGCCTGTCCTTTTCTTTCTGGAAATGCAGTCATTTAGAAATCTGTTTAACCCACGCTGTTTTTTTTTTTACCCGTAGATGTTTTTATATTTCAAACTCAAACAGCACTAATTCAAGGTCACTAAGTCTGGGAAAGTCTCGATTGCTCCTTTTACTTCGGCTATCTTATAAATAAAGCATATTATATATATATATATATATATATATATATATATATATATATATATATATATGTATGTATGTATGTATGTATGTATGTATGTATATACTGGAGTTGTATGAATATATGAAAGTATATATGTACATTGGCGTGTATGTGCTTGGTCTAAACACACATACACACACACATATATATATAGGCACAGGCGTGGCTGTGCAGTAAGAAGCTTGCTACCCAACCACATGGTACGGGGTTCATTCTTCGTAGCCCCTGGTGGGTAATAAAGAAATAACATGGTACGGGGTTCAATCCCACTGCGTGGTACCTGGGTAAGTGTCTTCTACTATAGCCTCGGGCCGACCAAAGCCTTGTGACTGAGTTTGGTAGACGGAAACTGAAAGAACCCCATGTGTGTATGCGAGTGTGTGTGTGTGTGCTCTCCCCCACATAACCGCTTGACAGCAGAAGTTGGTGTTTTTTCGTCCCCGTAACATAGCGGTTCGGCAGAAGATCCCGAATAGATTAAGTACTAGGCTCTAAACAAATAAGTCCTTAGGTCGATTTGTTTGACTAAAACTCTTCAAGCTGGTACTCCAGCATGACTGCATTCAAATAACTGAAACAAGTAAAAAAAAATATGAATACATATAACTATATACTTGTAGAGACAATATTATTATTAATATTTTATTATGTTATATTTCGTAGTTGATGGAGCGTAGCGATGCGGATGCACATGCATCCTACAATCCCTCAACATAGGTCACATCTTAAAATAAAGTGTTTATTTACACAAATCAAAGTAGAGATCTTTAACCCTGCGACTGTTTCTGCAGCCAAAGGTCTTATTGTTTCCTACTACAGTCTAACATCTTAAACATGTAGCTGTCTGGTAAGAAGCTTGCTTCCCAATTATATGGTTCCAGGTTACGCAAATGCCTTTTACTGTTGCCTCGAGCCAGTCAAAGCCTAGTGAGTGAACTTGGCAGACGGAAACCGAAAGAAGCTCGTCGTGTTGTGTGTGTGTGTGTACGTGCGTGCATATGTGTTTGTTCGTGTCTGTGTCTGTGTTTGCCCCAACCTGACACTTTACAACTAATGTTGATGTGTATTCGATCCCGTAACTTAGCGGTTCGGTATAAAAAGCCCGATAGAATAAGTACCAGGCTTTTAAAAAATAAGTACCAGTGTCGATACATTCGATTAAAATTCTTCCAAGTAGTGCCCCAGAATGGCTGTAATTTAATGACTGAAGAATGAAAAGATAAAAGATATCCTAAGAATTAAAACTGCCCTTGCACGGCTTTGCTGGCATATGTATATTTTACTACGAATGGTTGTACCCAAGCCATTCAAAAGATGGTTCCAATAAAGCTGCAAAAAATTACTCCAATTAAATAAATTAAAAATAATTGAATAAAAATAGGCAATCAAATATATATCCCAAAATAAAATTTTGCTCCTATATTTAATTATTTTTGCGTGAAATTATTTTTTTCAGACTCCTGCACAAAATTATATTATTATTTGTCTTATCAGCCCCATCTCATCTAATTTCTATTGGCAAAATGGATGAGATAGAAGGTATTCATGGTTGATATCCTATGCCAAAAGCTTGTGGATTTGGTAGACGGAACCTTAAAGAAGCCCGTTCTGTGTGTGTGTATATATATATATGTGTGTGTGTGTGTATGTGTGTGTGTATATATATATATATATGTATATATATATATATATGTGTGTGTGTGTGTGTGGTGTGTGTGTGTGTGTGTGTGTGTGTGTGTATGTATGTATGTATGTATGAGTGTATGTATGTATGTAGATATATATATATTTATGTGTATGTGTTTTGTGTCTATGTTTGTCCTCCACCGCCTTTTGACAGCCGGTACTGGTATATTTACATCCCCGTAATTTAGCGGTTCACCAACGGAAGCCAATAAAATAAATACCAGGCTTAAAAAAAGTACATATTTACTGAGCTCGATTGGTACAGCAAAAATGTCTTCAAGACGGTACCCCAGCACGGCCACAGTTTAATGACTGAAGCAAGTAAGATAGATAGATAGACATACAGACAGACAGATAGCTAGCAAGCTAGACAGACAGGTAGATAGATAGATAGATAGATAGATAGATAGATAGATAGATAGATAGATAGATAGATAGATAGATAGATAGATAGATAGATAGATAGATAGATAGATAGATAGATAGATAGATAGATTATAATATCAATTAGATAAAAGCATTCTTTCGAAATTATAACTTTTGCATTGCAGAATTTTAACCTCAGTTCTAACATTCGTTTCCCATAATGCAATTCCTCTTCTCCTCAGCTTGTAATGTCTTTGCATGTAACTTTGCACGTTCTACTTCCTGTCAGCAGTCGGCAGCCAACCGGAAGTAGAATACATTTATTTACGCTTTCATTTTGACAGACAAACCGTGAAACTACGTCCCACCGATAGCGAAGCTCAATGCAATTGGGTAGCGATTTGATATGTTCGTATTAGGAGTGAGTGAGTGAGTGAGTGAGTGAGTGAGTGAGTGAGTGAGTGAGTGAATGAGTGAGTGAGTGAGTGAGTGAGTGAGTGATTGAATGAGTGAGTGAGTGAGTGAGTGAGTGAGTGAGTGAGTGTGTCAGTGAGAAAGAATGTGAAAGCAAGAAATAAGAGCGTGTAACGATAAGTGAGATAGAATAAGAAATATATGACACCGGATACGTTTGTGTGTATATATGCTAGTAATGTTATTGTGATGGTTGTGACGATGATAATGATGATGATGATGATGATGATGATGATGATGATGATGATGATGATGATGATGGCATCATAGTAGTTGGGGGTATGACGTTGGGAGTATTGTGGCTGAAACTGGACGAGTGTTGTGAGCGTGGGAACTCGTATAAAAGCAAGTCGGATGCATTGATGGATGGTGATGCAGATAGATAAAGAAAAGAAGAAAGGGGAAAAAATTAAAAGAAGGAGAAAAAGAAAGAGAAGAAAACCGATAAAGAATGAAAAAGAGAAAAACAAAGTGAAATAGAGAGAACCAAAGCTAGGCCGAAGAAATAAGAAGTATATACATGATGAAGTATTTCGTTTTGTTTTAGAGTCGGACAAATATGGTGGATGGTATAAAAAGGTTCAGCAGAGTACTCTTCTGGATTAATATGAAAAGCCGGAATTGTCTATAATTATTCATTTGAAAATCAGTGGTTATATCCTGATCAATTGAGAAATATGCTACATTCCACAATCCATTTCACAACAACAACAGCAACAACAATTAAAATAATAATAATAATAATAATAATGATAATGATGATAACAATAATAATAATAAGAAGAATGAAAAAGAGATATATGGTATGAACATGAACCTAGTAAAGTACTAGAAAGTTTGCCATAGACTCATATAGCCAGTTACCTGGATTTTGTGGTGTATGTATTTCCCTGGGTCAGCCCAGGATTACTCATCTTGTTAACGTGACTACAGGAACAGGAAATGAAGTGTTTTGCTCAAGATCACAACACATCACCTTGTCCAGGAATCGAAACCACAATCTTAAGATTACGAGTGCAACATCCGAACCACTAAGCCATGCGCCTCCGCACATACATATATTTTTTCCTTTGTTTCTTCATCTCACTCTCCCAATCTCCTGTTTAACTGTTTAAAGATATAATATAGTTATCATAATCTCTGTTCACCGCCAGCCTTTTGTTCTTTCCGTGTAATAGACAAAGAGAAAGAAAACAGAAAACTGAGCTTAAAAAAAAAGGATTTTAAGTTTTATATATTACTAGCAGTATCGCCCGGCGTTGCTCGGGTTTGTAAGGGAAATAACTATAAAGCATTTTTAGAGAGTTATAGCCAAAAAATGGGAAAAAAATGATGGTAAATTTTTTTTAGTTAAAAAGGTCGAGTTGCGTCCCCTAGACAGTCTGTGGTTTGTGTTTCTGATTCTCGACCCCATGTCGAATTTATCGATTTTTTTCAGAACTGGGGGAACTTTTCAAAATTTTCGCTGCGTTAGTTTTGAATTATGACATTGGGCTATGTGTGTGTCAAGTTTCATCAGAATCGGTTGAAAGCCGTGGTCAGGGTGAGGGTACAACCTAACAGACACACAGAAACACACACAGACAAACTGCCGTTTATATATAGAGAGAAGATCATTTCCAATATTTTTGATATTTCGAACCAGCAGAACTTTGTGGTCGCTCAACCTGAAAGAAATAGTAACTAAATCGCCTTAAAAACCCAAACTACGTAATTTATAAATAGTCGAGTTGGCTGTAGCTGGAATGCCTTCCATTATATTCTTACTGGCCCAGAACGAAATAACTATAAAAACCACAATATTCGGTGATATTTTTTATTTGTTTTACCGTTGAAAGTTAGCGTTTTCTTTCAAAATAAATTTTCTAAATTTTTCCCCACTTATTTTCTTTCTGTTTATTCTGAAATTGAAAACGCGTGAAGATGGTTAAACGAGCGAACATCTTAAACATTGTGCAACAATTGATGTAATGAGATGTTCTTTACTCTTCCTGTGTGAGTAGTGTACATTTAGATAAATGAATGCGTGTGTCTGTGTGTGCATGTCTGTATGCGTGCGTATATATATATATATATATATATATATGCTTGTATATTTTATTTCCAAACAGAGTCTCTCCCAAATTCTTTGTTAGATTGCCACTATTATTGCAGCAGTGATTGTCAAATATTTTATACGCCATATGATATTGTCTTTTCAATGACAGCTTTATAACATTCACTCACACGTAAATGTATTAAGAATTCGTTAGCCTCAGTATAACTGTCGCTTGCCAGTCATTATTTAAATATAAACACGACTTCCATGTCAGATATGTCCCATGGCAAAAATGGCGATGTCTAATTGTGTTCAAACATAACAAACCATATTGTTGTTACATCGAATGAACAATTACGACAGAGCTATTCAATTCACCTTTCATTCACTCAAACATTCTTTCATCTCTTCTGTCTCCTTTCATTTTTACTTCGTTCTTTCTATCGCTCTTTCACCCTCTTGTCCCCACTCTTTATCTCTCTCTCTATATATATATGTATATACATGTATAGTATATATATATATATATATATAATATAATATATATATAATATATATATTATATATATATATATATATATATATACATATATATATACATGTATATGTATATATATATGTATATATATATGGGTGTATGTGTGGTGTGTGTATAAATATATATATATATATATATATATATATATACTACCCTTTCTTTCTATCTCTCTCTCTCTCTCTCTGTCTTTCTTTGTTTCTATTTTTTATATTTATCTGCACATATACATGCGTGTGTGTTTACGTGTATATATGCGTATATGAGAGTGTTTGTGTTCGTATTGATGAACCTAGCCTACCTAGAATTTTAGTAGGAAACTAGTCACACTGAGAGACAGACAGAAAGATAAACATATGAATAGATAAACACACATAGAAACAAAATTGATATGGACGTACATAAATGCCTATGGTCATCGATTGATTCATTGAAAGATTGATTAACTGATTTGACATGGCCTTATTTTTCAAATTTGAAAAATTTGAATGTATAAGCACGAGGCATATACTAGATTGCCTCGTGTATACATATTTAATCTAAGGTGTACCTGCTGAAGAAGGCTTTGCCTAGCAAATCATTTTATTTGTTAAATAAAGTCTGAAACCATTGGTCCAGGAGTTAGATGGTAAATGTTTTCATTTTTCATTCCCTTCGATATTATATCCGTAATAGTGGTTCGGATTTTAACTGTCCTCTCTAACGTGCGGGTAGTCCTATGATAGCTACCTCTTATATGTTTAAATGTACACTGTATTTATATGAATAATATATAGTCTATTGACTAAATTTTTACACGCTAGGCTACTGGTAATGGAAATTTCTAATACTTCAGATTACCCTTTGATATTGATAATTATTAGATAATTTTGGGGGATAATTTTCTAAATGAAAAAGCCGGCATATTTATTTACTGCCGACAAGGAGCTGCGCTTGCGTTGTAAATTTGAAATATAAAAATGTATAAGCACGGGGCATACACTGGATTGCCACGTGTATATATATTTAATCTAAGGTGTACTTGCTGAAAAAGGTTTCGCCTAGCAAATTATTTTATTTGATAAAAAAAGTCTGAAACCATTGGTCCAGGAGTTAGATGGTAAATGTTGTATTTTTCATTCCTTTCGATATTTTATCCCAAATTGTGATTTGGAATTTAACTGTCCTTTCTAGCATGCAGGTAGTCCTATGATAGCTACCTCTTATGTGTTTCAATGTACACTGTATTTATATGAATAATATATAGTCTATTGACTGAAGTTTTACACACTAGGCCACTGGTAATGAAAATTTCTAATATTTCAGATAACCCTTTGATACTGTTAATTACACACACACACACACACACACACATATATATACATACACATACAGACAGCCAGATATATTTATTTATGTATGTATGTCTGTATATACATGTGTATATATACGTATGTATCTATGTATATGTGTAGGCATACTGCGCACATACACAAATCAATTGTTATCTATATATTGTGGTAACTATGTTTGTCTTTACGCACCAGGTCGTAATACAAGTGCACATGTATTAAATACATACTGATATATATATACATACATATATATGTGTGTCTATGTATGTATATATATATATATATATATATATATATATATATGCATGGAGGTGGTGCACCAGCATGACCTCAGGCCTCGGCTGAAACCAGTATGAGATATATATATATTTATATATACGTATGTGTGTTTGTATATTTATATATATATATCATACATTTATATATATGCATACATACACATATACACAAACACACACACAGAAGCACACACTCACACACACACATACACACACACACACACACACACGCACACACACACACACACATATATATAAATATAAATATATGTATATATATTGTTTGTAATGTGTGTGCGTGTGTGTGTGCACATACGCACATGTATGTTACTGGGGTGACGAGTTAATGGGAGCAGAGTCAACCCATTTATAATACAGAACTTGAAGTGAGAAATCCAAATATGAATCCGTCTAATCCATAGTCGCGAATCCAACTGTATATACATGTGTGCCTGAGTGTGTAACTGTATATGTGCCACTGTGTGTATGTGGTGGTGTGTGTTTGCATGTGCGTGTTTGTGTGTGTGTGTGTGTGTGTGTGTGTGTGTGTGTGTGTGTGTTTGTGTTTGTGAGTGTATGTGTGTGTTTGTTTGTGTGTATATGTTATGTATTAAAGATCACATGAATGTCATTTTAATCCAGGCCGGTATATCCCGATTAATATAATATAAACATTAAGTCTGTATACACAATGTGTTCACAGACAGAAAGAACAATCAGCTGCGCATGCGTATTTCAGCTCTGTTTCGTCGACAGTTTTATACCTTCCTTAATTTGCTGCACACTTTTGCTTCTAAACCCACTCACTAACATTGGTTGCTAAAGTTAACTGCATAGACCAAATTGCATGTGTAACATTTCCTTGTCATCTTAATAGTGTTTCATTTCCATGGCTGTATGGTTAGGACAATCGTTTTGAATCCACATAGTTTTATGTTCAGTGTGTGTGTGTGTGTGTGTGTGTGTGTGCACGTGTGTGTGTCTTTGCGTCTGTGTTTGTCTCCCCACCCATCGTTTGATAGTTGGTGTTGGTTTATTTAAAAACTCGTAACATAGCGGTTCGGTTGAAGCGACAGATAGAATGAGTACCAGGCTTTGAAAAAAACTAATTACTACATTCGATCTGTTCTACTAAAGTCTAAGGCATGGCTGCAGTCTAACGACTAAAACACCTCATCGATAAGAGATAAAATCTAGAATATATCTACAGAAAATCTTTTGGTTTGTTTTTGTTGCTGCTGCTGTTTTGTGCTTGATCAAAAGTTTTGATGAAAGACATTTTTGTCGCGACCATTTTGTCTGTTAACTAGAACTCAGTTACTTAATGAATCTTCGCTTGTTTAAGAACGTCGGCATGCCGTTTGACTGAAGTTTACCTGTCGTATCTTTTGTGTAGAACGGTCGTTCTCAACCACTTTTTTTTACATGAGGGTTCCTTTGATTCCTTATTTCTATCAAATGGCCAAAAATCACCATATTTTGATATTTAAGAATTGTAAAGGTGGCGAGCTTGCAGAATCGGTAGCATGCCAGGCTTTACGTTTTGAAGTCGACGTTGCCTCTTATCTTTTTGAGGTCGATAATATAATTACCAGTTGAATACTGGGGTCGATGTACTTGACTTACCACCTCCACCGAAATTGCTGGCTTTGTGCCAAAATTTGAAACCAAATATTATTAGGAATTGTATTTATAAATATATGTTAAAATATTTTGTATATTGTAGAGGTATAACCGATTTATTGCCCATAAATTTTAACAGCAATATCTTCTATGGATCCCGATTGAAAACCACTGAAGGAAAACGACCACGTAGAGACCATTAAATAGGCTCATAATTGAAGGATATTGAGAGACAGATAAAAATATGTTAGGAAAAGAAAGGAAGCCTTATCGTTTTGAGAAACAAACTCACAGCATCACCATTATCAATTGATGTTATTGCTGCTATTTGTTTTATTTGTTTGTTTGTTTGTTTGTTTGTTTGTTGAGCGAAGCGGTCTTCGTCCCAGTAATGGGAGAAGTCCGAAACGTGGTCCTTTGCAATTCGTAAGACCCGCAGAAGAGAAAGCAGGTCAACCCCCGACACCGAGAGCATCGACGGATGGATGAATGCGCATCCAGGCTCAGCGGTTGCGTAGGAAGTCGGGGACAAGGAACTGGAAGAAAGAGTGAGAGAAAGTTGGAGCGAAAGAGTACAACAGGGTCGCCACCCCACCCCCTGCCAGAGCCTCGTTGTGATTTAGGTGTTTTCGCTCAATAAACACACAACGCCGGTCTGGGAATAGAAATCGCGAACCTCCGACCGCGAGTCCGCTGCCCTAACCACTGGGCCATTGCGCCTCCACTTTGTTGCTGCTGTTTATCACTAAGCCAACGACGATCGTGCAAATCTATGTTCAAGAACGTTTCCAAGTTATCTAACATGTCTTTAGTTTTAGACAGAAGATGTGAATTGAAGAATTTTTACTACTCTTTCTAGCA
>NC_042997.1:174622070-174652070 GCF_006345805.1 Octopus sinensis
TTATTATTATTATCATTATCATTATTATTATTATTATTATTATTATTATTATTATTATTATTATTATCATTATTATTATTATTATTATTATTATTATTATTATAAAGGAAGTGAACTTGCAGAATTGTTATCATGGTGGGAAAAATACGGCATTTCGCACGTCTTTGCGCTTTGATTGCTAACTATTCTGACGTCGGCTTTGTCTTTCAACATTTTGGGCTCTATTTGCTGCCCCTCCCTAAATTTGAGCCCTTGTGCCTATAGTAGAGAGGATTATTAAGGTGGTGACTTGACAAAACCTTTAGCACGCCGGGCAAAATGTCGTTGTCGTCGTTGTTGTTATTAGTTGGATGTGCTTCATTTCAGTTGGTAGAGACTTCATTGATTTTGTTAGAAATGTGTTGTCTTGAACTTTGCGTTTCTTTAAATAAGGACGGCTACTGCATCAAGAGCGTGACAGCAGGCGTGGGTCTTAACTTTCACCTCTCTTAAAACAAAAATTTCACCATATTTTAAATTTCAATGTTAAAATCATGTTACACCAAAACATACATTCATTAAACTTCGTGAAATTGTAGAAGGTAAAACGATTCCTCTGACTAAAGCATAGAATAACGACGTTTCCTCTAAACTCAAACATTACAGTTTGGCTACCATTGGCAGCAGTATAGGGGGGAAATGGATGACAACGAAAACAACAACAACAGCAGTGATGGCAACAAGAATCCCAAGCGACAGCAGCAACGGAAACGACAGCAGCAGTAACAACAACAACAGCAGCAGTGGAGGCGCAATGGCCCAGTGGTTAGGGCAGCGACTCACAGTCGTAAGAACGCGGTTTCGATTCCTAGACCAGTCATTGTGAGTGTTTATTGAGCAAAAACACCGAAGCTCCACGAGACTCCGATGGGGTGGGGTAAACCCCGCTGTACTCTTTCACCACAATTTTCTCTCACTCTTTCCTCCTACTTCCGCCTCAATACAGAGGAACCATGGTTTAACGCGCTATGGTATGGTAAACTTTTAGACCCTAGTCTAGATTGCGAATCCTCTGTATCCCAGGATGGTTCAGCTTTCCACCCGTTAAAAGCCACCGTTTACGGAATGAGGATAACAACGTAGCTTTCGCTCTCGTGCAACCTCCAGTCTACACGCATTCTTAGTAGCTTAGAGTAGACTCGAATTAGAGATTATTCTTTGTGGCTAATGACGTGAGTCCTCACTGGAAGAAGAAGAAGAAGGAGGAGGAGAGGGAGGAGAAGAAGAAGAAGAAGAGGAAGAAGAAGAAGAAGAAGACAACACCAGTACCAACGACAATAATAACAACAAAGTCATAGAGGCAATACCACGGGCGGGTGATTTTTGGATGGCATTACAGCAATGTAATCTTCTCGCTCTCCAATAAAATTATATCAAAACATGTCAGATGTTTTTTATGGGTACATGTTATTTTTATCATTTTTGCCGCCGATTTTGTGACTTTTGGCTGAAACACATTGACGAAAGGTATATACCCACATATGTATGCATACAAGCACACACAACCTATTTCTTTACTAACCACAAGGGGCTAAACACAGAGGGGACAAACAAGGACAGACAAACGGATTAAGTCGATTGCATCGACCCCAGTGCGTAACTGGTACTTAATTTATCGACCCCGAAAGGATGAAAGGCAAAGTCGACCACGGCGGAATTTGAACTCAGAACGTAACGGCAGACGAAATACAGCTACGCATTTCGCCCGGCGTGCTAACGATTCTGCCAGTTCGCCGCCTTTACAAGCACACACAACCGCGTTTTCACAGATAAGGCATTGGCAAACCCGAAACCATGGTAAAAAAAGATAGTGTCTGTCTAACATAGTGAACAGTGGTGGTTACGAAACAAATACTTCGGGCACACAGCAAAGCTTACTTACACCGCCCGAAATACTTGCATCCAATCCAGAATGTGTTAAAGGGACCGAGAACAATAGTGTACTGTCATGATAATTTAATATGACAAAACTGAAAATTAAATGGAGTTACTCACAAGTAACCGAAATTCTCAAACAGAGGATTCTAGTTAATTACACAAGATAAAAATTCTGTTGGATCTTACAATACACCCTCTTAAAGTACAGATAAATTAATAAGCCTAGATGAATATGGCTGGAATAAATATTTTGTTTTCCTCTTTCCTCTTACCTTCAGTTTTATTTTTATTTTTACGTTGGAGTATAGGACTCGAATACACGAATGTTTCAGGTGGTATTGAAAAGAGTTTGTTTTACCAGAATATATGAAAACTAGTTCTTTATAGACAAAACAACGGTGACAAAATAATCATGAGAAGCTACGATTTCTGTAACATCTGTAATAACATTTGTTCGACGGAGGATCCGGCGCTTTTTATACAGGGCTTCGCCAACTTCTTGGGAGATACTGATCTGTTCCTTGTTCCTGGCTCATAACAGCCGATATCCCGGTTTCCTTGGCGTATAGGTTCCCCACCCGAACGGGACGCCGGTCCGACGCAGGTGAGCTGCAAGATGCAGGAGGAAAGAGTGAGAGAAAGTTGTGGCGAAAGATTCAGCAGAAGTTCGCCACTACCATCTGCCGGAGTCGCGTGGAGCTTAGCTGTTTTGCTCATAAACACACACATCGCCCGGTCTGAGAATCGAACCCACGATCCCTTGACATCAAGTCCGCTGCTCTAACCACTAGGCCATGTGCCTCCACTCTACTGATCTGTACTTGTGCACAACCGTTGTTGACATTGAAAACTTCTCCACTTTGAGCTTGGAAAGTCAAATTTGAATAGTTGTAGCCATGATAGGGGCCTCTACTTGGTCAATCGATCTGTTACAGACGTTGTGTGGATGCCCCCAGACGATGAAGTAGACTAGCCCAATACGTAGATATAGAGGCAGAAGTCTAGCCGGTAGACTAGAACAGAGTAGAGTAGAGTTAAGTAGTAGAGGCAACCGAACGTGCGACATAACAAGATAGTAACCAAATGTTCCACCGCATCAACCATCGTCCCCTGCATTCTCACCACTGCTTCTAACAACAATACCACTGCCATCACCTCTTCCAAACTATTGAAACCAACTCCTGCTCATCTTTACCAGAATCTGTCTACCTCATACAACATTAATTTCCACCGCCATATTATCACCAAAACACAATTCCACCACCACTATCATCACAACTAATACCGTAATAACCTGCATTCTTATTTGCACCTCTTCAACACCTTCACCGATATGCTGGTCATTGTACCGCCTTCTTTTTTGCACCCCACATAGCCGGCCTAATTCATCATGCCTTACCGAACCCACTCCCAAATCTCCCACAACACCACCAGCAACATCCTCTCAACCACAGCTACCACATTCACCACTAACGTCCTTATTATCCACTTACTCTTTCTCTTTTACTCTTTTACTTGTTTCATTTTACTGCGGCCATGCTGGAGCACCACCTTTAGTCGAGCAAATTGACACAAGGACTTATTCTTTGTAAGCCTAGTACTTATTCTATCGGTATCTTTTTGCCGAACCGCTAAGTTACGGGGACGTAAACACACCAGCATCGGTTGTCAAGCGATGTTGGAGTGGACAAACACAGACATACAAACATAAACATATACATATACATATATACGACGGGCTTCTTTCAGTTTCCGTCTACCAAATCCACTCACAAGGCTTTAGTCGGCCCGAAGCTATAGTAGAAGACACTTGCCCAAGGTACCATACAGTGGGACTGAACCCGGAACCATGTGGTTGGTAAGCAAGCTACTTACCACACAGCCACTTCTGCGCCTTCGTCTCTAACTCTTCAAGCAGAACTTCCCTGCTACGCTAAGAAAACAAAACCCGACTTCACTACAGTCACTCCTAATGTAACCACAATCACCGTCATCGTCTGCATTATGCCACCACCACCAACAACGACAATAGCAGCGACAACTGCGGAACCTCTACCACCATCATCTCTTACTATTTGTGTTACAAGTCTTTCGACCGATTCCTTTCCAGCTACCAATATCACAAACAGCCATTAAACCACCGTCTTTATCGTCATTCTCGCCACCACCGCCCGACCAGCAGGAACAATAACATCAACACCACTGCTGGCGCTTTCACTACTATCATCCTATCTCCTCACTTTCAAACTTTTCAAACCAACTCTTTTCTTCCAATGCACATTACACACCACCACCATCACCATCACAACCATTGACACCGCAGCCGCCCACTTACTACTACTACTACTACTGTAGCAAAAGAAGTAATAAAGATAGACTTTTTTTTCTATTCGAAAGAAAAAACGATTTTATTCATTTTATCGATCGCATTCTCACCTGGAATCGATTTTTGTAATCGTCGGTATCTACATATCAAATTTGAGCGCAATCGGATGGAGGATGCCTGAGATCCTAGAAGACACACACACACACACACACACACACACACACACACACACACACACACACACACACACACACACACACACACACATACACAGAACGGATTTTATTTAATAGATAGCAATATAACAACATTCAATACATCTCAGGTTTACAAACTGATGTGGTCAATCGATCTGCTGATAACTTGCTAGTAATAACAACCAAACCTCTAAGAAATCACACCCTACCGTCGTAAAAAAAGAAAAAGACTAGAATTCCTTTGATCATTAGACTTTCCAATCAAAAACTAACCTGCGACTAAACAACAACAGTAACAATTCCTCAAGATTTCCGTTATTTTCAAGAAGGACAGGGGCGTTTTAGTAGGGTTTTGGTGGAGGAGGGCTCTCTAAGATAAACCCCCTTTCGCTGTTGTTTATTCGCTACTTTTCCGAGAGATGTCTTGTCGCCGTTTAGTTTACTCTTTGTATATCTGTCTGTCGTTGTTTATTTAAAATGACGATCATTTTCGTTTACTCTTTACTCAACCTCTGACTTCTTTGCTTTAACAAACGACGTTTCTGCTAGCTTTAACGTTTGTCTTTCTTAAATATTTTATACTATTCCGCCACACACACGAACACGCACGCATTCACAAACACACACACACACACCACATACACATGCTCCTGTACATCCTTACATACACCGCATTTTTTCTTATCTTCCGTTGTGGAGGGTTGCGTTTTTTCATTGCAAGTAATTCTTCCTTTCTTGACCCCCCGCTCCCCACTAGACACACAGACATACGCACACATACACAAAAACCTACACATTCTTATCTTCCCTTTTGTTTTCGGGGAATTTTTTCTTCCACTTTCTGCCTTCTTTTTATATATTTTCTTTATGTCTCCTTCTGTTACTTCCAACGTCACCCGCCATCACCAACGCTACTACATCTGTTTATTTTATTCTGCTTATATACGTGTGTGAGTGCGTGAGTGTGTGTGTGAGTGCGTGAGTGTGTGTGTGAGTGTACATATATAGGAGTACGTGTGTGCGTAGGAGTGTGTGTGTGTGTGTCGATATTATTCGTTTCTTTTGGTTTTAATGTTGACATTTTGCTATTAATCTTGTTCGTTTTTGTTGTTTTAAGAGATTTCGCGAATATCCTTTAGCCAACATGTGCCGCCGTCAATTTGTCATTCTTGCCAAATATATAATAAATTCGAGACCATATCTCACATCTAACCCAGGTTTTTGTTTGTTTCCTTTATTATTATCATTGTTGTTGTTTTTGTTGTTGCTGTTGTTGTTGTTGTTGTTGTTGTTATTATTATTATTATTATTATTATTATTATTGTTAGTTTTATTATTTTGTTTTATTATATTATAACAACTTGTTTGTTTACAACTTATCACTTATCACGTTAGCTCACTTTTAAGTAAACAGAATGTATTAACACATGGCTTAAGATGGGACGCAGTTAGCGACTGCGACGAACTCAAATATACACACACAGACGCACACATACGCACATGCACACATACCCATTTACACACATAGATGCAGAGACAGAGACAGAGTGGGAGAGACAGAGAGGGGTGGGTGAGAGGAACAGAAACGGAGACAGGGAGAGAAATACAAGGTCAAAGCGTATAAGATTATTGAAAGTTCTATATTATAAAAGGGACTTCAAACAATGGCAAAATGTTCCAACTTTTTCTTCAGAGTGTTGGGTAGTCAAATTAATCTATCCTGGTATATGATTGGTATTTATCAACCACAGTAAAAAGGAAGGCGGAGGAGCGTGGCTTAGTGGTTAGGGTGATGGACTCACGATTGTAAGATTGGTTTCGATTCCTGGGCCGAGCGATGCGTTATGCACTTGAGCATAACACTTCATTTCATGTTGCTCTAAACCACTCAAATGGCAAAAATGAGTATTCCGTTATTTAGTCCAGGATGGGGAATATATAGACCAAATTACCGGGAAAACAGACCCCATGATTCTGTATGACTCGGGAATGAGTATTTTCCGTTATTTACCTTCAGAAAATAAGGGCGTAACAAGATATTGATTTCACATTTTTGGCACCAGGCCAGCAATTTCGGGAGAGTGAGGTAAATCGATTTTATCAATCCCAGAGACTAACTGGTACTTGTTTTATAGATCCCGAAAGGACGAATAGCAAAGTCGATTCCGGCGGAATTTGAACTCAGAACATGAAGACGGACGAAATGCCGCTAAGCATTTTGCCCGGCGTGCTAATGATTCTACCAGCTCGCCGCTTAAGGCATAACAAGCTATTGTAAACTACATATTCCTTCACACTATCGAGTCTACTTTCCACTTCATACCCGTGATAGTCACTTGATCTGGTGAGAAACAGTAGCTAAACTGCATCAACTCACAACGTAACGTGTCTTGAAAAAATCATGTCGGAGAATGTGGTCATGGATTCCTTATAAATATTAAAATGATGGAAAGGTCATGGTTAGAATGCCTTTGATAATAGGTCTGATCGATCAGAATTAAGTGGGATTATACAATTTCAACAACAACACTCAGTTGCTCTGTAATAAAGATTGTGCCTGCAGCCAATGACAGAACCAATAAAAGGACGTTTGGTCTGCCAGAAATGACAACAAGATCCTCAACAAATTTTATTGTACTAATTTTGGAGCGCAGTTTTAGAGTTTTAGATACGTTATTCTTGAAGAAGAAATAGATGGATATGGCTGGGAGCTTTTAACCGTATGTCTCGCTCGATCAAGATCGATCATTGGCTAAGAGGACTGCTTAACCATTGAGCCATACAAAATGACAAGATGATCACTGATCGAACACCATTGCTCATAGATCTGGCCAACAAGGGTCTCACCTGGGGTTGAAACAACAACAACAATAACATACAACAATAACGAATTGTGTGTTTTTTCGTTGACGACGCAGCAATTTATAAAAATGTTATCGTGCAATCAATCTATGCCAGGCATTCGGAAACATTTCGTACGTACAGAACCATCTAGATTGAAAGAAACTTTTTACGGCCTAAATGATATCAAGAAAAAAAATACTAAAGTCAGTAATCCTTAAGATAACGTGATTGCATAATTTAGTTACTTTTCAACCGGTAAAAATCTGTATTTGGAATTAAAGATGTAAATTGTAAGCGAATGACAACTTTTATAATCAGTCTGCTTCTAAATGTCTTAATTTATAATTGAATGAAATGAAAAAGTTTTGAGACGGAAAAATGTAGTTAAGAGGAATATTAACTCTTTCAAACTATAGCTGGTAGACTAGGATGTTCCATTAAATATTGTTTCTAATTTAGACATAAGATCAGCAATTTTAGGAAGAGTTAATCAATACTTGACTAGGACATTATTTTATCGATCCTGAAGGGATAAAAGGCTGAGCTGACTTCAGTGGGATCTGAGCACTGAACGGAAAAGAGATGGAAAAAGTACAACCTACACAGCTATAAGATATCAGGAATAAAATTACTCCTTAGAAGAGTATTTATATTCTTGTCAACAATCCAAGACGCCAGAGAAAGAAATCCACTGAATAACGCATGCATTGATTAGCAACGGGCATTCCAAAAGACTAGTAGACTAGTAGAACTACCGGATAAGACAAACACAAATACATTACATGTTGATCAGAGAATAAACCCAATGAAAATACACAAATGTAATATACATTCATTTTATGAGCCAAATGCATAAAATCTATGGAACAGACGAATACTTAATGAAAAACCTCAAACACCGGAACGTAACATGCATCACACCCAATCATAAACTTAACTCATAATTTACAAAAAAATACCAAACAAAACGCTTCCTTATACACAATATACTGCAATTATGTAACCTAGAGAACACACGCTATTAATTACCACTATGATCTATAACTTCGAAAGTAAAATTAAAGTTTGAAAATTGCAAATTTCAAACCCCCAGCTGCTACATTGTGAATACTATGTCAGCGATTTCTCATAGGCATCCATGCATTTACAAGGAACAATCGCAAAATACTATACCTTACACCGCAAAACAAAGTTAGCAAAATACGTACACTCTCTATAAAATTCCTCATGAACATAGAAGATTAATTGTGGAAACCATAATTACATGACAGTACAATTCCAAAATAAACATACAAGCAACATATCCAAAACAGATTAACACATGGCTACCTATGGATCAGAAATTGCACCAAAACAACCAAATCAACGTAGAAATCTAACGATCAAAAAGTGTTTGTGTCTAAGTCTACATGAAACAATACAGACGCCAAGCAAATTAAATTCATGAAAATGAGATTTTTCAAGTCTGGAAACATCGAATATGAAATTAGGATATTTGTTGTTCCAAACACTAATGGGAAAATACGAAAAGTCTAAAATAAAACGATAAAACTTAAATACAGACTTGTATTTAATGAAACATATATACATACAAATACACTCTCTCATGCATACAGAGACACATATATACAAATACATATATGAATGCACGCATACACATACAATGCATATATCTATTATATAAAATCCGTTCTGTCTGTCTCTGTGTGTGTCTTCTAGGATCTCGGGCATCCTCCATCCGATTGCGCTCAAATTTGAAATGTAGATACCGACGGTATCAGGGCGTGTACAAGTCTTGCAAAAATTAGAAAATTCCATTCCAGGTGAGAATGCAATCGATAAAGCCGTAGGAACGTGCATTTGTACGCGCAATAAAATCGGTTTTCTTTGGAATAGAAATAGTCTATCTTTATTTCTTCTTTTGCTGGTGTCTCAAATTTCGGTTAAATCAGTGTTTCTCAAAGGGGAGGCCTATGGGACGTTCGGACTAGTTATTTTGAGAAAATTTGGTTTAAATGTTTGACAACTCAGCACCGTCCATTGGACGGGGGGCGTTTTGCTCGATATATATATATATATATATATATATATATATATATATATATATATATATAGATAGATAGATAGATAGATAGATAGATAGATAGATAGATAGATAGATAGATAGATATGTATATACATACATACATACATGCACAAATATACACATACATACACACACACACATACATACATACATACATACATACATACATACATACATACATACATACATACATACATGCATACATATATACATACATGTATGCATGCATACATATACGAGGTGGCATCAAAAGTTTCCCGGACTAGTGATGTTTAATAAAATAAGATAAACTTATTTAATTAGATTTTAACATCATCTGCTTCGAAATAGTCACCGTGAACAGCAATGCAGCGCTCCCAGTCTTTCTACTACTTCTGGAATCTGACCTGGAAGTCGTTTTCTGTAAGCGGGTCGAGGATCTTTTGCGATTCATTCTGGATTTCGACAGCAGTGTATAAACGGCAAAATTTGAGCGGCGTTTTCATTTTGAGGAAAAGGTGGAAGAGTCCGCAGATGCTAAATCTGGCGAATAGGGCGGGTACGAAAGCGATACCATGTAGTTTTTGGCGAAAAATTCACGAGTGAGCAGAGTTTGGTGACAAGGTGCATTGTTGTCGTGAAGAATCCAATTCTTCGCGCACAACAGATCTAGTCACTTTCACCGAATGTCCTCCCTCAAACGCTTCAAAACGTTGCTGTTGAACTTTGGACTGACGGTCTAGCCATGAGGGGTGAATTCCCGATGCACAGCACCACATTTTCGGGAGTGACGCCCGTGGAAGTTCTTCCAGACCGTTTATCGTCTTCCAGGGACGATCTTTCGATTTTTGCTGTGTGGATACCCCCAGACGATGAAGTAGGCTATCTCAATACGTAGATATAGAGGGAGAAGCTTAGACGTCAAGAGAACAGTCGAGCAGCGGTGAGAGCACAGTAGTAGAGAGTCAAGAGTCGAGCAGAGTTGAGTAGCGGTGAGAGGACAGCACAGTAGAGTAGAGTCGAGAGGGGCAGTCGGAGCAGAGAGCAGAGAGAGTTGAGTAGTAGAGGCATCCGAACGTGCGACATAACACTTTTGAAGTGCCCGAGCAACCCACTCGAAACATTGCGTACGACCCATTGCCTTGCCGCCGTAAGCTTGCCGAAGCATGCTGAACATCCCTGTAGTAGACTTCCCAAGTTCAACGCGAAATTTCACGTTGGCACTTATAGCAAAATTGCAGACCATAGCAAACATGTAATCACAAAAATACAAATTTCACAAGTTGCGTAGTAAACACAGCAATGTCACTCGCCACACTGCCTCATGAAGGCCACTGTTAGCTCTCAGTTCGCACGTAACTGTGTGTTGCCATCTGTTGGCGCGCTACACAACTAGTCCTGGAACTTTTGATACCAACTCGTACATATACACACACACACATATGTGAACAATTAAATCCTCTTGAATCACAAACGGTTTCGCCTTTCAAAGGACAAAGAATGGGGGATGAGTAATGGCGTAACAATATATAAGCAAAAATATTCAAAACAAGCATAGCTCACAGAACATTGAAACTTGATTGCCTTCCCAAAAATCTTATATATTCTGCAACCAATCAAATATCGAAGTGTAGCGAAACAACCATAACTCGATAGCTATTGAATGTTGGTGCGGATGTTTTCTCACTGCTACGCCTCAGTAATTGGTTATATAATCGTGAAATGTGAAACTCACCGGTACATTTAAAAAAACTACAGATTTTCATAAAATATATGCACTTTACTCCATGTATTGACTACTTTTTGTTGGTAATTTAATATGTATCGGCTTAAAGTGAACTCCACTACAAACACACTCACGCATACACACATACATATATATATATATTATATATATATTATATAATATATATATATCAATCAAAAATTACATTTGTGCTTACATTTATCAAGTATTCACCCTGAATTTATATTATATATATATAATTATATTATGTATATTATATATATATACGTATGTGTGTGCATGCAACTATATATATATATATATATTATACATATATGTATATGTGTGTGTGTGTGTGTGTGTGTGTGTGGTGCGTGTAACCAATCCATACTACACCACACATACACACACATGTATATATGTATCCAAACATACACACATACATAATACACACAAACACATTAATACACACAGATGGTGGATTTGAACACATTTCTCTCGTTCTCCCTCGTTCGTCATTCCTTCTCTCTCTCCCATTCTCTCTCCCACACTCTCTCCTTCTGTCTCTTCCTCTCTCTTTCTTCCTTTTCTCTCTCTCTCTCTCTCTCTCTCTTTCTCTTTCTCTCTGTCTTTCTTTGTGCCTGTGTGTAGTTATTAGTGTTGGACGAATATCCTTCACCAATTTGTCAAGATTTTTATCAATCATTGATCTACAATCAGTACAAAGGTGCTTGACAATTTGGTAGACTCATCTGTCATACACCCAGTATATAGCATAAAAAAGATGATCTTGGATAAACACTTTGCTACAAGATACAAATCCAATCTGAATACACTTATATGTATGTATATATATATATATATATATATATATATATATATATATATATATATATATATATAATATATATATATATATATATATGGGGGATGTAATGGTATATGGAAGATATTAGCCAAATGAAACTTCTGGAATGACCAATGGTGAGATGAAGAGATTACATAAGAATGAGATGAGCAGGGCGATTTAGGCGAATAAATGGTGTCAGTATTAGTTGATCTCTACACTGGTTCCATGGGTCACTCTAGATTGTGGTGATTGCTATCTCGCAGCCGAAAGCATCATTGTACAGTTTGTAAATGAATATAATTTTGAGCAGCACTAACATGGTGTTTGTATATATGTATATATATATGTATACACACACACACACACATTAATATATATAATATACATATATATATATATATATATACATATATATACAGTATATATATATATATATATGATATACATATATATATATATATGTATATATATGTATATACATATATATATATGTGTGTATATATGTATATATATATATATATATATATATATATATAATATATATATATAATCATGCTGTGTGTGGATATACATATATAACATGGTGTGTATATATATATATATATGAATGTATGTATGTGTGTATATGTATGAGTTACATTGTATATGTTTTTGTGTGTGCGTTTATGTGCATGTGTGTACTTCTGTGTGCCATCTTGATGTCTTGCTTACGGAGTCTAAAGGCTATTCAGAGTAGGAGGAAAATATCGAGTTGAAAAATTGGTCTGGAAACAGAGGTTACCGTAGTTGAACTCAATGAAAATAGATTACAGTGCACCGACATTCACTCTGGTTAATAAGTAAATATTGTTATATCTTGGTTTCTCTGCTCTTGCAATATCGCGTTTTACAATATAAGCAGATAAACGTATAATACAACATTAACAATAGAAATGCATCGACGTTGTTCCCAACGACCGTATGCGTGCATATTTTTGCTTCGTAATGTGGTTTTGTTTTATTCATAATTTCACACTGATAACAAAGAGGTGTATAACCTTGCAAAGATTTTCCTTGTTTGGAAGAGAGCGAGACGGACGAGAGAAAGGGGAACGACGGGAGGGACAAAGCAATAGTAATAGAGGTTGAGATGATTAATATTCATTATAAATATTCAAAAGCATGGACTGCAGGGAAAGCAGTAAGAGGTGAGAGAATTCTAGGAGGAAGCCAAATTGTTCTGGCCACAGTTTGTAATTACACCCCCCCCTCCCGCCCACGAAAGTACTGAAGTTATGATCAGGTATCCATATGCCACAAAGTCCACGACACAGAACTACACCTAAATGCGAGGTGCGTTGTTGCTACTCACAAAAAAACATCCGCCACCATAATCCGAAGATAGCGATCCAGCTGATTAACTAGAAATAACTCACCAACACACCTCAACTCCTGGCCAACAAACACTTCAACTTCTGCCCTCTAAAAGTTTGTCAGTATCTATTTCTCTCATTTTCTCTCTCCTTTTTTTCTCTGTCCCTCTGTCCCTCTCTCTCTTCCCTTCCTCTTTCCCCCCTCTCTCTATATATATATGTATATATATATATACATATATATATATATATATATATATATATATATATATATATTATATATATATATATATATACATATATGTATGTATGTATAGCGTATACTAATACATCTATTTCTTTTCTACACCACCTGTCTTCGTCTTTTATTTTTTTCGTGAATTCTCCCTATATATATATATATATATATATATATATATATATATATATATATATATAATATATATATATATATTATATATATATATATATATATATATATATATATATATATATTATATATATATATATATATATTATATATATATATATATATATATAATATTATATAGATATAATATATATATATATATGGGGAGAATTCACGAAAAAAAAACTAAAAGACGAAGATAGGTGGTGTAGAAAATAAATAGATGTATTAGTATAACGCTCGGGAATTCAAAAAGTCTTTAGCGTTTCGAGCCTACGCTCTTCCACAGAAAGGAACACAGAAAGAAATAAGGAGAGAAAAAATGTGTGTTGTGGCTACCGATCTATCATGGCGAATGATCAGGTATGCATCTCCCACAAAGTCCACGACATAGCCTACACTTTTTTGTGAGGCGCATTGTTGCTACTCACAAAGACATCAGCGACCATATGCGAAGATAGCCATCCAGCTGATTAATAACTGGAATAACTCACCAACATACTTATATATATATATATATATATATATATATATATTATATATATATATATATATATATATATATATATATAGTATATATATATATATATATATATATATATATATATATATATATACACACACACACACACACACACACATATATATATATATATGTTTGCTCAGATATAAATATGGATATATGTAAATACTCGCATCCTGCAATACATTGGATCTGGGGATTATAGACAGCAGAGCAATATGTGTAATGAATGTAACACCATGTGCGACCTTGATGTCTCGTTGTGTATTTAGTCAGTCATTTGTGAATGTATGCATAACTTGAATATATATCCATGTTCACTTTAGTGAGTATATTGTACACAATAGCGCTACCACCGACCTGACCTTGGTGCTTTCACTGTTGGGGTCGCTGCTATAATCGGTTTTCTAACGGCTTTTCTTTTTTGTACCATTCGAAACTTCTTATTCTTTAAACAAGTTAATTATTGATTTGCGGCCCGATAGCAAATGATCTACGGACTGGTAGTGGTCCGCGGCCCGGGACCTCTGTTTTAGACTGTGTTGTATATTAAAGGGAATTTGTCAGTTAATTCAGGAGATCAAGAGACTTCATAGAGGCTTCTGCTCCAGTAATTACTGTACATAATTTTAGTACTGTCAATGGGGTTATTACTGTTTTTTCATTATCTTTGTATTGTACTAAATATTATTATTGTGGTTGTTGACATTTTCTGGAGGCGCGTTGCTTAGTAGTTACGTAATAGTATTATTACGATTCCTGAACCAGGTGAAATGTTGTTGTTCTTTGAACAAAGCACGTCATTTTGCGTTGCTCCAGTCCAGTCATTTGAAAAAAAAATGAGTAATCCAGCGACAGACCGTCGTCGAGGGAAACCGATCTCATGAGCTTATGGTTCGGGAAGGACCATTGATCCTTTTCTAAGCCAGTTGATCCTTCGACCCTTTTTTTAAGGCCGTATAGTGTCAGGTAAAATAACTTGCATTATTTTTAAGGCGGTGAACTGTCAGAATCATTAGCAGACCAGGCAAAATGCTTATCGGCATTTTGTCCGTCATTACGTTCTGAGTGATTGGCTTTGTGTTTCACCCTTTCGGGGTCGATAAAATAAGTTCCTTATTTTTTTATTGCCCACAAGGGGCTAAACATAGAGGGAACAAACAAAGACAGACAAAGGTATTATTTTGATTACATCGACCCCAGTACGTAACTGGTACTTAATTTATCGACTCCGAAAGGATGAAAGGCAAAGTCGACCTCGGCGGAATTTGAACTCAGAACGTAACGGTAGACGAAATACCTATTTCTTTACTACCCATAAGAGACTAAACACAGAGAGAACAAACAAAGACGGACAAACGGATTAAGTCGATTATATCGACTCCAGAGAGTAACTGGTACTTAATTTATCGACCCCGAAAGGATGAAAGGCAAAGTCGAGCTCGACGGAATTTGAACTCAGAACGTAGCGGCAGACAAAATACGGCTACGCATTTCGCCCGGCGTGTTAACGATTCACCTTTGCTAGTCACCTTTGAGCTCGTTGATAAAATAAGTTCCAGTCAAGCACTAGAGACCATGTAACCGACTAACGCCTTCCCCACCCAAATTTCAGGTCTTGTGCCTATAATAGAAAGGACTATTGTTGTTACATTGGCTATAGACACTCTTGCCCTAATTGTTGTTCCCCTTGTTGCTATTGCAGTTGTTATGATTCTCATATTGCTGTAGTCATTTTTTCATTACTGTTCTTATTATTACCAGCATTGTGGTCGTTAGTGTTGCTGCTATAATATTTGTTATTACAGTAGTCATTACAGATGTTATTGTTGTTGTCATTATCACTGTTATTATTGTTGCTTTTGTCGCTTTTATTGCTTCTGTTATGATTGCTGTTTTTCTTGCCATTTCTACTAAAATTTTTAAACAATTTCTTTTGATGATTTTTTCTTTCATGTCGTCTTTGTTAATTTCTTAGATATCCGTACAATATTTATTTATATTTTTTATATTTTCATGTTACTTTTGTTTTTCTTATCATTGATAAGGATGTTTTTGCTATTGTCTTTTTTCAATTCTTAATAATGCTTACTGTTGCTTTCTTTTGTATGTCTGATAAAATAACTACACATTCATGTTCGCATTCTTATAGTTAATATAGACATTGCAACAAATATTTGTTTCATTTGAGTTTATTCCTGTGTGTTTATAGAGGAGTGTTGCATAGTAGTGTGTATTTCATTATATTCAGAGTTATCTGTCCATCGTTCTTCTTTTCTTTTCTTTACTTTTTGACTGAACACCACCCATAGACATGTGTTGATGTTTCTTTCGTATTTATAATTATTGTTCTTGTATAAGCGAGAGACTAATAAGAAACAGCAATGTGCATATATAGACAGAATTTGTATAGATATGGTTGCGTATGTGATTAAAATTTTACTCAGAGACTTGCAGTTTTCGTATAGAGGTACTGCAATCCATGTGTTTACATTTTCACGCATGTTTTGCTGTGACAACGCATCTGAGGGAATATATATATATATATATATATATATATACACCATATAAGAAAAATCTTTCGGTTTCCTAAGATGGCTTACATAAAACATATTTTTCTTTCGTTTTTTACTTTTCTTTCGTTTGCCTCGCAATGGTTTCAGATTTGATCTATATTCTCGGCAGGTTGATGCCACACGTCCATGTTGTTTACTATTCGCTGCGGTATTTTTCATTATTGTTATTATTATCATTTTCATTATCATCTTCTTTCAATTATGTTTCCATTTCCTGCCGAGTGTCTTCCTGACACATAGAGCAGAGAAACGTACTGTATTCATTGGTAGGCCATTAAAATAAGCACATCAAATTGTGCATTTACAACATCATATGATAGAGAAGAAGGAGAGAAAGAGAGACAGAAAAGATAAAAAATAAAAAAATGAAAAAGTAAATAAAGAAAACAATTGCAGCGTGGAAGGTGAACAGGTCGCGGTCTCAAAGTGACGAAAATATTTTGACAAATTAAATTTAAATGTTGAAGTGAATCTAACGTATTTTGTGTTTCTTAAATGGCTTATAAACACCTTCCACGCTGCAATTACTTTCGTTCCAGCACACGATCTCAGATCAGGTCACTTGCTATGCAAGTACATCTCAATACATAAAGAAATGAAATGGGAAAAGGGAAAGAAAATTCCCAGCGACAATGCTCTTCTCAATACGTGTGACGTACCAGTTAAGACAATCTTTTGCACTTGCTGCATGGATGGCAAGCCAGGGATCATTCTCAAATAATCTTCAGTTCCATTTTTGATCATTCCAGGTGCTCTTACAATCACTAGTGTTGTAACCGTCTTGAGATGCCACATCTTTTCGATTTCGATGAGCAAATCTTTATATTTTCTCAGCTTATCAAATTCTTTTGCCGAGATATTATGGTCACAGGTTATGCTCATATCAATCTTTAAACAGGCTTTATTGTTTTGACCTTCCACAACAATATCTGGTTTATTTGCTTTGATGCTCCGGTCTGTACATATTGGGAAGTCTCAAAGAATAGTGACATTTTCTCCTTCAGATACAACTCCAGGGTGGTGCTTGTATCATTTGTATCAGTGTAGATATTGGCCAACACAGTCATGTTTTGATTTGTACTCTACAGGTGCTAAAACTTTACAACCAGAGATTAGGTTGTCAACTGTTTCTATCCCATCGTTGCAGTATCGGCAATTTGGGTCTAAACCATTTTATTATTATTATTGGGTCTACACCAATTATTATTATTATTATTATTATTATTATTATTATTATTATTATTATTATTATTATTGAGTGAAAGAGCAGTGCATGCCAACAAAGTGACACTGGGGTAAAATATACGAAGCCCAATATACCCATCATGACTACCCGTCTGATAAGGGTACACCAGGCACATGCATCACAACCATATGTGCGCGACATGGTGATGTCATATCAAGGTAAACAGCACATGACCTTGCAGGTGGGGCCCAGTTAGAATTTTCTTCAGGTTGAGTAGCCCATCCCGCTCAAAAGGTCCCTGAATAAGGGTTGTTTAAGGATGTTGAAAGAACCACCCATGTTTCCAGAGGGGAATTATTCAAACCCCAAAGAATCCCTCTCAACACATGGCTATGATGCTCCCCCACTACTTCTGCTCGTGATCAGAGATGCACATATCGTCAGCCACTAAGGGACATGCTCAACTGGTTAAGGTCAAACAACTGACAAGCAAATCTGTGGTATTGAGCAGAATATTTGCTGTAGCCCATCTTTTATACCAAGACAAAACAATGTACATGATAACATTTTCAATCAGTTAAGATCAGAAGCCATGAGAGCCACTGCCTGGTACTGCATCAGGATTATTATTATTATTATTGTTGTTGTTGTTGTTGTAAGGCTCGCCGCCTTACAACAACACTAATAATATTAATAATAATAATAATAATGTGTTGTTGTAAGGCGACGAGCTGGCAGAATCGTTAGCGCGGCGGGCGGAATTGTTAGCCGCATTTCGCCCGCCCTTACCATCTGATTTCAAATTCCATCGAGGCCGACTTTGCCTTTGATACTTCAAGGGTCGATAGAAATAAGTACCAGTTGAGTACTGTGGTTGATGTAATTGACTGACCTTGTCCTCCAAACATCAGGCCTTGTGCTATAGTAGAAAGTATGATTAGTGTTGTTGTTTAAGGCACTAAATGAACAGATTCGTTAGAGCGTCAGAATAAACTGCTTTATAGAATTGTTTCAACACTTTACTTCCTTAATTCAGTTCCCGTTGAGATCAACTTCGTTTTTCGTCCATCCAGGATCGTTAAATAATATAGCAGTAGAATACTTGGATCGATACTATCTGCTACTCTATTTTCCTCAAGATTACTGGCTGTACTTATATTTAAGGCCAGAATTGTTAGCACACCGAGGAAAAAAATGCTTAACAACATTTCGTCTCACCAGGGTCGGCTTTGCATTTCATCCCTTCAGGGTTGATAAAATAAAGTACCAGCTGAACATTGGGGTCGATTTGAACTAAGTAACCACTTCCTCAAAATTGTTGGTCTTTTGCCAGAACTTGAAACAGTTATTGTTATTATTTATTTATTTATTTATTTATTTATTTATTTATGGTGTCTTCTTTCTTCTTCTTCCAATCAGGACTCACGCCATTAGCCACAAAGAATAATCTCTAATTCGAGCCTACTCTAAGCTACTAAGAATGCGTGTGGCAACTTGAAAATCCACCTACCATACGCGATAGACTGGCGGTTGCACGGGCGCGAAAGCTACGTTGTTATCCTCATTCCGTAAACAGTGGCTTTTAACAGGTGGAGAGCTGAAGCATCCTGGGGTACAGAGGATTCGCAATCTAGACTAGGGTGTGAAAGTTTACCACACCATAGTGGGTTACACCATGGTTCCTCTGCTTTGTGGCAGAAGTAGGAAGAAAGAGTGAGAGAAAGTTGTGGTGAAAGAGTACAGCTAGGTTCACCAGTACACCCCTCCTCCGCCGGAGCCTCGTGGAGCTTAGGTGTTTTTGTTCAATAAACATTCATAATGCCCGGTCAGGGAATCGAAACCGCGTTCTTACGACCGCAAGTCCACTGCCCTAACCACTGGACCATTGCGCCTCCACAGGCGCAATGGCATGGTGGTTGTTGTTGTTGTTGTTGTTAGAGATTCGGACAAAATGTTGTTAATTATCAGTCCCGAATTCTTACATGCTGAATTCATACCCAACCGAGACCAACGTTGGACTTTGATCATTTCTAGGTCTGTTAAACAACACCAGCTAAACACAGAGAACGGCGGTTTCATCTCACCTATCTTCAAATTTCAAGGATTGCGCAGATTAGATTTTATTATATATACTTTATATCATAAAAAAATATCACTGACCAGCAAACAAATTGTTCTCTGAAACTATAAACAACGGTCTGGATACTTCTGGTTAACGGGGTCCCAGAATCCCTTGCACCATAGTCTTCGTAAAACGGAAAAAACTGCTCTCTTGTGACTTACACAAGAGCGATTAGCATATTTGTGTTCGAATCTGCCAGAACGTATTAAGATTAAAAATGGAAGTCATCGGTTTATTTTGGCTGTAGTGTTCGTATTCAATTGTACGATTTTACACTTGTTTTGTTGTTGCTGTTGACATTGTTGTTCAATTCGTTGGTTGTGTCATGAATAAAATAGCTATAATGACAAGCTAATTTTTAAAAACACCACACATAACCAAAGTTGTAATTTTTTTTTAAAAAATACAAATTAATGAATTAATAAATAGACTGGTAACTTCCTAAAAATAAATTTAAACTGTCAGAAAATAAATCGAATTAATAAGTAAGAATGTACATGAAAGAGTCATTTCGTCAAATTTACTGTTATCTATTTTTATTTATCTCACTCCACTCGTTCCATCTCATCCCCAATTTATTCCTTTCAATCAATCAACGGTGTTTATATATTTCTATTCCACAACAACAAAAAAAGATCATTAAACAATAAATAAATAAATGTCGAAAATAATTTTTAAAAATATGATTATCTGCAAATTAAATACATTAATAAATAAGCGAGTAAATGAAAAAAATGATTGCATTTCATCTCACTCCACCACTTTCTCTCTCTCGCTCGCTCTCTCTCTCTCTCTCCCTCTCTCTCTCCCTCTCTCTCATATTCACAAACACACACACATACACTCACACATTTTCTGTCTGTTTATTTCGATTCATCGCCAATATTTTCTATCAAAATCTCATATTTCCGTGAATATAATATATTCTATTATGTATATTTCCTATACAAAATATTTTTAAAAATTAACAAAATAAAAACAAGAATAAAATTTAAATACATTGGAAATGAATAAACGAATTAAAAAAAAACACTAATTCTGAAAAAGAAGACAGAATTAATCCATGAATTTATCTATCGTTCTCTCGTCTCTTTCTTCAACACCCTTCTTAACACGGTGTCGTCTGCTTTCTTTGAAAAAAAAAATTTACATTTGAAACATCGTATTGTCTGTCGTCCATATCTCACAACTTCAATATTCACCTGAAGTATTTTTCGTTCTAATCTAGTTTATAGGGAAAACATTACAGATAAAATTAATTTTCCATTCGTTTTTCATTTTGTATTTTTGTCATTTTTCATCAGTTTATCTGTTGCTATCATCATTCTTGTTGATGTTGATATTATTCTTAAAATTTCTTAGTCTTTACGATTTTTATTTGTACGTCAATGCCATTTTGTATCTATAACTTACCTCATTTCATTCATTTGACATCTAATACTCTGTGTGTGAGAGAGAGAAAGAGAGAGAGAGAAAAGAGAGAAAGAGAGAGAGAAAAGAGAGAAAGAGAGAGAGAAAAGAGAGAAAGAGAGAGAGAAAAGAGAGAAAGAGAGAGAGTGTTTGTGTGTGCTTGTGTTATATGTGCATTCATAAAAAGTAGCACACATTACCAATTTACATAAACACACACATATTCATATATATATATATACACACACACATGAGCACACACACATATATACATATACATGTATATATATATATATATATATATATATATATATATTATATATATATAACTCACACACACGAGTACACATATATATATATACATTTATATATATATGCACATACATATATATGCATGTATATATATATATATATATGATACACACATACACACATACATATATATATGTGTGTGTGTATGTGTGTGTGTGTATGTGTGTGTATGTGTGTGTTTGTGTGTGTGTCCCAGTGCGTGTGCTCACATGCACACACATAAGCATAACACACGCAATAACTCACACATAATCACTTTGTTTATCATTTATTTGGCATTTATAGTCTGGAAGTTTGACTGACATCCATTTTTTCACAGATGAACACACACAGACACAAGGATAATGCAGTCACGCATTCCACGGAGATACACACACACACCCAAACACGCACGCATACATACATGCATACATACATACAAACATACGTTTGTAATGTCAGTATGTATATATGCATATATATATATATATATATATATATATATATATATATATATATATATATACTTTATTTAAAGCAGCAGAAAATTCAACAAAATCTGTTACTCTGAGTTTCTCGTAGCCGTTCATCAGACAGTTTTGTTAGAAAGTACAAAAACTGTCTGATGAACGGCAACGAGAAACTCAGAGTAACAGATTTTGTTGAATTTTCTGCTGCTTTAAATAAAGCATATTACTCTACCACTGGTATTGAGTACTCTTTTTTCCACCTTATTTCACATTTATTTGTTTACTCCGATATATATATATATATATATATATATATATATATATATATATATATATAATATATATATATATATATATATACATATATATATATATATACATATATATATACATACATATATACACAAACATGCATATCTATATGTAAATATATATGTATATATATATACATATACGTATATGACATATATGCGCATCTCTTGGGTGTGTGCGTATGCATCGCACACACACATACACACATACACATACGTTTATATACAGGCGTGGCTGTGTGGTAAGAAATTTGCTTCCCAACACATGGTTTCGGGTTCATTCTCACTGCATGGCTCCTTGATAGACGCACACTGAAAGAAGACCTTCTTGCGTATGTGTGTCTGCGCGCGCGCCTGCGTCTGTTTTGCAACTGTGATGGGGGCAAACTCAGTCACACCGATATACCGGAGTAGTAGAATTACCACAAAAGGGTTCTGTCTATGAAATACCATTTGATTCTGTTTCAACAATGTCCTTAAAATTTTAAAGATAACGGTGTGTATTTTAAGAGAGATTTAGCTATTTCTTCTAGTTGACACATGCGCAATCGCTTTCCTGTTTAGCCCCAAGTTCACTTAAATTGAGAAGACTTAAGGTTAAAATCGTTCTAGCCATAGTTATCATTATGTCATAGTTTACCTCAGACTACAATATCCAAAATACTATTCCTGTTTTGAATCACAAGCCTTTTCTTGCAGGTTGAGTGACCACAGAAAGCTTTTCCCTCAAATTATCTTGCAAATAACCTCCTTAGGACAATAGAAATTATAAGCTATCGGTAACTAACCCGGTTTACAAATAACCAAGCAGAAAATACAGGCAATAATATTTTAAAATATACGCCAACCATTAAAAATTATAGTCATTTCTCTCTCCTATTTCGAAAAGAGTATTTTAAAATTTGCTCAACCATTATCCCTTCCAATAACATCCGAAAATGTCATTATAAACCTTTCTTTAATTAT
This sequence comes from Octopus sinensis, assembly GCF_006345805.1. NCBI lineage: Eukaryota > Metazoa > Mollusca > Cephalopoda > Octopoda > Octopodidae > Octopus > Octopus sinensis. Next base: position 174,645,612 of record NC_042997.1, read on the forward strand.
AGAAGCTTACCCTAAGCTTGTTTTTAAAGTTCAGGTTCGATATTAAGTACCAGGTGAACACTGGGGTCTATGTAATCCGACGAAACGCAGGCTTTGTTGGTTTCGAATCGCTTCCACTCTACAACACTCTAACCAAATAAATGTATTTTACCGAAGTTTCAAATCAGACAAGGTTTTGTAAATGAAATCTGATAGACAGAAACTATGTAACAACATGTCGGAAGAACCGTTTCAGTTTTTGGTGACCTAATTAATCAGTCTCCCGTTTTGGCACACAGCAACCTGACTTTTGTGTGCTGGTAACGGTGTCTCTTTAAAGCATTCGAAAAACCTGGTTTCAGTTCTGAGGATAACTTACTCTCTTCTCTCTTCCTTCCGTCAATAAAGCATAATGAACGGCACTGTATCTTCTCTTAATCAGCCGTTGAAACAAAATCACACATACAAACAGGAGAAGAAACGAAAAAAAGATAAATAGTACAGCTCATGTAAACGATTAGCAAATCGTTAATATACGTATTTCCTTTCATATGAAAAAGAAATGTATTTTCCTTCTGTATAAGCAACTAATATATTAGTCGATTAGTATTTCAATCGAATTTGACAAGGTAACGGTCTATCCCAGACTTTTGCTATTATATGGCAACACAGTAATGATTGCGTATCAATTTTAACTATACATTATCTTTTATCGTCAGTTCGCTTTGGGAATATTTTCTCGTTCCCAGTCTTCCTTATAAGAAGCGTTTCGTAATTTCCTTTTAATTCCGACACGGTGCAAAAGCCAAGGAAATCAACAGACCGTTGTTTTATAGGAAAACGGTGTCAAATGTGAGATTTACTAGAAAGATATACAAATTGTGCAGCTGTCATTTTATATTGTCTCTTCTGATAATTATTCATTGATCTGAGAAATCAAAGAACGCCAGAGAGTATTGAGATACGCGGCTTTCGTGGATCGAAAAATGCCATTGAAAATTTTCTTTGCATTTCTGCTAGGACCGTTTTGATAAAAGCTAGTCTTATTGTCTTATTAAGTTCACTTCTAATTACACGAACATACAATCGCACGTGTGCACACACACGCACACATACGCTCACGCATGCACATATATCTATCAGGATAATTGTCCCTCATTGGTGACTTACCACTATTGTTTATTACTACCACTCTAATACTACTATAACCACTACCACCCTGTCACCCTCACCGCCATCATCACCACCACTACTACTACTACTACTACTACTATTGCACCAGCAGCATCAACAAACGTACAACGAAAAATTTGCTAGTAGGCTTTCATTTTTCCTCTAGATGTTCATAAAATATATTGTGACACTGTCGACTAAAAACATGACTTGATATTTAATGTATATAAGGCAGCGAATAGGCCGAATTATTAGTACGCCGGATTAAATGCTTAATTGCATTTCGTCCGTTTTTGAACGCTCTCAGTTCAAATTCCACCGTGCTCTACCTTACTTTTCATAAGTTCAGGTTCGATATACTTAGTGCCAAAATCCGAAACGAACATTTTATGTATATATATATATATATTAATCGAAGTGTACGGTATTATATATCTATCACGGCCGATCTTACCAATCGGTTTCGCATTAGGGTTTCAACGGAGTGTTAGGTAAAAGTCTGATTATAAAACCCTGCGCTCTTCAGAGGTAGCCGTTATGGAATATGCCAATGAGCTGGCAAAATCGTTAGCACACCAGGCAAAATTCTTAGTGGTATTTCGTCCGTCTGCACGTTCTAAGTTCAAATTCCGCCGAGGTTGACTTTGCATTTCCCGTTTTCGGCGTCGATAAAATAAGTACCAGTTGATCGCTAGGGTCGATGTAATCAACTTCCTTTTCCCCCGAAATTGTTGCCTTCTTCCAAAATGTGAAACCAACAATTAATGTATATCGTCCAAAGTGCAAATGTTAGCACCAACAACATTGGCATATCAGATTCGTTTCATTCGCTCAATATCCTTACGGCACCGGAGACCGATTCTTTCGTCGCCTCAGCAAATCAGTTGAACCGATTCAAAGACTGAAGGAATTTTCATGAAGTTGTTCTTTCACATCCTCTACGCATTTTCATATTCTTTATTCCATTCTAATTTTCATCCAACGCCACCACCACACCTAATACTACTACTGCTGCTTCTGCTGCTCCTACTACTACTATTACTACTACTACTACTACTACTACTACTACTACTACTACTACTACTACTACTACTACTATTACTACTACTACTACTACTACTACTATTACTACTACTACTACTACTACTACCAATAATAATAATAATAATAATAATGATATTATTATTATTATTATTATTATTATTATTATTATTATTATTATTATTATTATTAACTTCGCTGCAGACGGAAATACTTTAATATTATATTCAAACGTATTCACACACACACATATATATGTATGTGTGCGTGTATGTTTTTGTGTGTATATATGTATATATATATATATATATGTATGTGTGTGTGTGTATGTGTGTGTGTGTGTGTGCTCATGTGTGTGTATGTATATACATAACGTGTTTGTAAACACGGGATATATATATGCCAGCAAGTATATATCTATATGCGCGTGCGAGCACACACATGTATGTTTATACACACATCCCACATACGAACACACACAACTGCACACACACACACACACAGATTCATACACACGCACACATGTATATCTGATATACATATGCTTTGTATGTATCCATGTGTATGCATGTTCGAGTCTGACTGTACGTATCTTCATCTGCCCCTGTTTGTAAATGCAAACGTGTGTGTGTGTGTGTGAGTGTGTATGTGAGTGTGTATGTGTGTGTGTGTGTGTATGTGTGTATATGAGTGTGTGTGTGTGTGTGTGTGTGTGTGTGTGTGTGTGTGTATGTGTGTTTATGTGTGTGTGTATGAACTTTTACATCTACGTGTACTGCTTTGTACTACTTTGTGCGGCGAGAATGTGGATAGCTGTCTATTTGTCTATTGTAGAAGATAACTTTGTTGTAATACCACCCGCCTCGATTCTTTTACTTCCTCTGGTATTCTTTTGTGATGTCAATCTATTCACGTTCGCATGTGGCTTCATCACGCTCCGCTGTTGGCAAACCATTCCGATTTGATCGAGGTATCTGTTGGTTTCGTATTCCAGATTTTTTTTCAAAACATCTGAGGAAGGCATCAACAAAAAACAAAAATTATAAAATGAGAATGATTACGATGATTATGATAACGATGATGAAGCTGCGAGTTATGACGATGATTATTATTGATGATGATCGTGCTGGTAGTGATAGTGATGGTGATGGGATGCTGGTGGTGACGGTGATAGTGGTGGTTATCGTGTTGCCAGTCGTGGTGTTTTTTCGAGCCTGAGTTCATAATACGAATGATAATAATGATAGTGATGAGGAGGAGAATAATGATAAATTGCAGATGGAAGATGAGGAAATGGAAGTAGGAGTAAAGCACTGTTTTTCTTACTCTTTATCCTCCGTCTTATTATCTATTTCTTTACTACCCACAAGGGGATAAACACAGAAGGGACAAACAAGGACAGACAAACGGATTCAGTCGTTTACATCGACCCCCAGTGCGTAACTGCTACTTAATTTATCGACCCCGAAAGGATGAAAGGCAAAGTCGACCTCAGTGGAATTTGAACTCAGAACGTAACGGCAGACGAAATACGGCTACGCATTTCGCCCGGTGTGTTAACGTTTCTGCCAGCTCGCCGCCTCCGCCCTATTATCGTCATCATCATCGTCGTCTTCGTTTTCGTCGCCGCTGCCGCCGTCGTCGTCGTCGTCATCGTCATCGTCGCTATCGTCATTATCATTTCTTAAATCCCATTTGATAAGCACTAATAAGAGGTCTGTACCTTGTTGCTCTACCTGCTAGAAATAGTGATAACAATTTCTGCATTTAATGCTATGCCATCTTCAAAATATGATTGAGTCGTTGGCTAATATGAAATTAGTTATACTATATTCGAAGCGAAAGTTCTCATAGTTGCGGCTGTAAAGTTTTTGATCAACTCAACCGGTTTCACTAAACAACAATTATTATCATGGTCAACACAGTCATCAGTATTACCATCATCATGCTAATCCCCATTATCATCATCATAATAATCAACACATCATCATCATATCATCGCCATCATCATTATCATCATTATCAAACACCGCCTTCATAAAACAAAGGAAAAGGTGGTAACAGTAACTCGCTGCATACACCATATGTTGGCGATTTCCTACTCCTGGTGGATGACACCTTTGTGCCACTCAGGCGACAACCTTCCAACCCATGGGACTGTTTTGGGTACTCGTTGCTTGTGAGAGTTTTACGTGGTCGGATTATCATTCCTACCTCAACCTCTTTTAGTCGCCTTTTGAGGATACGCAGAGGGGTCTATTCTTTGACATGCCAGTCCCCATACAACACTCGAGCAACGTAAAATGAAGTGTGTTTGCTCAAGAACACATCACTGTTCGAGAATCGAACCCGCGACCTGCCGATCGTGAGTGCAATGCCCTAACCACTAAGCCACGCGCCTTTACAAGAATTATCTATGTTAAATTATAAAAATTTATGGAAATAAAGAAATCCCACATTTTTGTTGACTGATCTGTCTAATATCCAGGGTAGTTCCAACCACTCTGCCTCTCTCAAATGATATATTTTCCCTGGGCGTGATGCTTTCATCTCAGTTTGACGGTGTAAGAAAGCAAACCGGAGGACGCTGGGGTACTCAACAGAGATCGGCGCGTAGACATTTATCCTCCAGTCACTCGTCCTTACTCGCTTTCTGCGTGTCTATGGACAGGAGCAGCAATTTTCCAAGTTTATTGCCAATTTGACAAACGTCGTCACTGGAAAATGAGTCAGAACATGTGGTGTTTCATAAAAACGATTTGCATCTCTCGAACCGGAAAAAAAATATTACATTCTGAACCCCTCTGGTGCTGCTGCTAAGAACAACAGGCTCTGTAGCGTTGTGAAGAAAACCGACTGTATTAAGGTTCCTATTAATGCATCATTTAGTGCAGTGTCCTGAGAGAAATGCCTTCTACGAGGGTCAGCCTAAAAGTTCATAGGCTGATCAAAATGCTCTCATGGAATATGATCAAGTGTACACTATTTTTCAATATAGACCCCCTTGCGGTTCACACACTTCTTCCACAGTGTTACTGTGTTTGGTGTAAAAGCTTTCATCCTGTTGGTCAAAATTTATCAACAGCAGTTATGACGTCATCATCACTGCGATACTGGTTCCCAGGTAAGTGTTTTTTCAAGCATGAGTAACGACAAGGGAGCGGCTGTACTGTGAATCCCTCAACAGTAACTCCATAGCGGCATTTTGTAGGTTCCTTGTTTTCTTTCTTGTTTTACTTCAATTGAAGCTGGAAAATTATAATAGAAGGATTTTTTAAAATTATTTTCAAAAATCTTATTCGCACTATCAGGGAATTATTTACAATTTCTTAAAATAGAAGCGACGAATTATCAAGCGGGCATGTGACTGGCTGCTAGTATACGTCTTTGAGGAGGCCAATAAAGCCGGAATGCATCTGGCGTATTCGCTAGCCTACACTAGGATGATTTACCGTCCCCTTCAACATTGAATGTGTTTGTAACACAGTACATCTGTAAGAGACGTTATTTTGGGAATGAATGCCTCAGTAACTAGCCTACCAACGATGTATGTATACATTAAGTATGAGTAACAAGAAGAGAAGGGCTGGTTGTAGGAGTGCATGTGAGTAGAAGAAAAGAAAAGTAGTGGTAGATGTGGTGTAAGAATAAGGATGTTATTGAATGAATCTTTGTTAATTATCAACTCCGAAAGTTATGAGAAGCGCGACTGAATCTGACGGGACCATGAGGCAGAAAATAACGTGACGCAACCAAATACGACAAGATGTATTGAATAGATTTTGCCATTCACAAGTCTTCATTTTGATTTAATATTATGAAATTATTCATGTTGAAGATACGATATAATAGTTTTCATATTTAATTTTAGAAATGGATATTTCCTGATTTTATTTTTTAAAAACTGCGAAGAAATACACAAGTACAAGGTATGTAAAGGATGAATATGCAGATGTGTAAAACATATGCAAAAAGATTCAAAGAGTAAAGGTTGGGGATATCAGTCAAAAGGTCAAATGGAAGAAAATACTAAACTTCAAAACGTTTAATAAAAGGTCATATTCATCCAAATATGTTTCTTGAGAAATTGTAATACACGAAGACTTTGTGTAACGCTTGTATTTATATGTATGTGTAACGTGTATTTGCGATGATTTTTATACGTAATATAACGCAGTACGCAAAACATGTAATACATTCCCATTTGAGTAACAATGACTAGAAGTTCTTAATGAAAAAAATAAGTTTATAAAGACTGTTGATGAC
>NC_042997.1:174654570-174657070 GCF_006345805.1 Octopus sinensis
TTCTACTTAATATATTGGTTTCGTTTTTGCACAAGGTCAGAAACTTTGAGTGAAGGGTGTAAAGTCGATTAGTTCGACTCCAGTACCCAACTGGGTACTTATTTTATCGACACCAAATGGATGAAAGATAAAGTCGATAAAGATAAAGATAAAGTCGACCTCAGCGGAATTCGAACATAAAGACGGACGAAATACTGCTAAGAATTTTGCCCAGCGAAGCAATGATTCTGCCAGCTCGCTACCTAATTTCTGCTTAATATATTGAATACGTTTTCTTCGTTTACTGATGCAAATATTTATCTTTCAACATAAACAATTGCACACGAACACTATTTATATGACAACACTTTTTCACTTTCTCCTCACTGTCTGATTAGAGATAAAACTTGAAACATTAAACTCTACAATCCTCACGATAAAAAACCTAACCAACTCTTCTGTCTTGTTCATTAATTCTTACTGATGCAGTCCGTTATTAGTCTCTCTTTCTCTTTTACTTGTTTCAGTCATGTGACTGTGGCCATGCTGGAGCACAGCCTTTGGTCGAGCAAATCGACCCCAGGACTTATTCTTTGTAAGCCTAGTACTTATTCTATCGGTCTCTTTCGCCGGACCGCTAAGTTACAGGGACGAAAACACACTAGCATCGGTTGTCAAGTGATGTTGGAGGGACAAACACAGACGCATACATATATATAGATATACACGACGAGCTTCTTTCAGTTTCTGTCTACCAAATCCACTCACAAGGCTTTGGTCGACCCGAGGCTATAGTAAAAGACACTTGCCCAAGGTGCCACGCAGTGGGACTGAACTCGGAACCATGTGGTTGATAAGCAAGCTACTTACCACACAGCCACTCCTGCGCATAATGAACTATTTCAGGTTATCAAAACAGAAATCATACATAATTCGACTTAACATGTTCAAAACAGTTGCTGTCAAGTAATTGACAAACCCCGTGTCCAACGGATGCTTCAGTAAAGTAAAGTGGCATCAACTCTTCTAGACTTGTTTGGAATCTCACCTCATCACTAGGCAGGAGTAAATGCACCTTATTTATTTACTTGCAGCAGCAATACTTATATGCTTTAGTAAGCTACCAGATCTACTGTCCTCTCAGAAATTATTCTCTTTTTTCTTTGGTTTCGGTAAAAAAATCTAGAGCAACTTATCGTCCTTTTAGAACGTGAAATATTATTTTCGTGTGGATTTCCAGATATTTCCTTACTCTTTTACTTGTTTCAGTCATTTGGCTGTGGGCATGCTGGAGCACCGCCTTTAGTCGAGCAACTCCACCCCAGGACTTATTCTTTGTAAGCCTAGTACTTATTCTATCGGTCTCTTTTGCCGAACTGCTATGTTACGGGGACGTAAACACACCAGCATCGGTTGTCAAGCGATGTTGAGGGACAAACACAGATACATAAACATATGCACATACATACATACATACATACATATATACATACATACATACATACATACATACATATATACATACATACATATATATATTATATATATATAATATATATATATATATATATATAATATATATATATATATATTATATATATATACATATATATATATATACATATATACGACGGGCTTCTTTCAGTTTCCGTTTGCCAGATCCACTCACAAGGCTTTCGTCGGCCGAGGCTATAGCAGAAGACAATTGCCCAAGGTGCCACGCAGTGGGACTGAACCCGGAACTATGTGGTTCGTAAGCAAGCTAACTTCCCTCACAGCCACTCCTACATATTATTAAGCGAAAGGTAACATTTTAAACATCCAGTAAGATTTTGAGTCACCGCGGTTCAAAATCTTCAAAAACCTGTGATCATTGCATTTATAGAAACTACCCTATCGACTGTTAGCATGTGTTCTGGCTTTCAAGCAGACTCTACTTGAGCACATTCACACATGAAACTCTCAACGTTCTTATGGATGGATAAAGAGTAAAGATCTCCTTTGGTCATGTATGATCATAGGATTGCACCACGAAAGTTCCCCTCCAAGGCACAAGTCCGGGGAAGGTTTTTTATGGAGGACCAGCAGTCGCCCGTGCATACCAGCCTCCCCTCTCCACGCCACCGATGTTATCCAAGGGAGAAGCAAAGGCCAATATAGCTTGGCACCAGTGATGTTGCAACTCATTTCTACAGTTGAGTGAGCTGGAACAACGTGAAGTAAAATGTCTTGCTCAAGAACACAACGCACAGCCCGGTTCGGGAATCAAACTCACTACCTCACGCTTGCGAGCCCGACGCACAAACCACTGAGCCATCAGACAGATTGGGGAAAAGTATGTACCTGAAACGTACCAATATATAAACGTATATATTGTGAGAGTAATTAATATCCACTCTGCTTAATATTTTCCTTTGACTTGAAAATAAAAACAACATCAAATTGTGTTTTTTCTCATAAATAACGCCAAAAGCAAAGCTCATATGCCGTTATTCTTTTCAAAGACCTGCTATTTTATCTG
>NC_042997.1:174662070-174677070 GCF_006345805.1 Octopus sinensis
TTTACAGAATCGTGAGATAGACACCGCTTATCAAATCATCGTAGAAAATGCACATGTTTATTTGTTTATAAAATTATAGTTCTTAAATATGAGAGAAAGAAGCGAACCGTTTGTGTAATGGTAGAACGATTGTCACGAAAACATGGAAGTGTGATTTCGAGCTCCACTCCTACAGAAAATCTTATCTTTTTTTGCATCCAGGACTTATATGCCCTAACATTAAACTATTTACCTTAGATAGTGATCGTTTATAAGTTTTCCGCTTATAAAATATAATTATTATTATTGTTATTATTATTATTATCATTCAGTAGTTTTATTTTTATCGCGTGCTTTCACTTCACTACCGAGCGCAGCTCTGTGTGCCTTAGGTATGTGCTGTGATTTGTTGTGATGCTCTGATGGTTATTGTATGGAAAGTGTTCTGCGTAGGATGTGTGCAATGCCTAGTAGTGCAATTTTCTGTATGTTAATGTGTTTGTAAGTCCTGGTGTTTTTGTTATGTATTTGTCTGAATATTTTTTATCATGCCTAATGCACCTACTATGATAGGAATTGTTTCTGTTTTTAGATTCACATTCTGGTTACCTCTATTTCCAGGTCTTTGTATTGAAAGTTTCTCCATTTTATTTTAGAGACACGTTATTATTATTATTGTGTTGTATATTATCTATATTATTATTTTATTATATTATTATTTTATTATTATTTTATTATCATTATATTATTATTATTATTTATAGGATTGTAAAATTGACACCGCTCACCAAATCATCGCATAATCAAAAGGTGTGTTTATACTATTCTATAACCATATCAAAAAATCCAACATACCTCCATCTCAGCTGACCGAGGATATAAGGATAATAGACCGATATTCTAAATAACGATCAAATCTATTGGTCATTTCACATTGTGCTGTGTATTGAACACTTAATGTGGTTTTAGTCAGGTTTTGACTGCTGTTTCAAGCAGAGTGGTATCTCTTATACCCTTATTTATAATTTTATATATAGTATTATTGTGCTATATATATATATATTATATATATATCTAATATATATATAGTGCTATTTATATATTTATAATTTTATATATATATATAGATATATATATTCTCTATAATATATATAGTTATATAATATATATATATATATATGTTATGTATCTGTTATATATATATATATATAGATATATATATATATATATATATATATATATATATATATAATATGATATATATATATATATATATATATATATATATATATTATATATATATATATATATAAATATATTATTTAATATATAATATCTATATATATATATATAATATATATATATATATATATATATATTATATACATATACATATAATATATATATATATACATATATACATATATATATATATATATATATATATATATATATTATATATAAATATATATATATATAGCATTTTCTATTTTAAATATTATATATATATATATATAATATATATTTATATATATTTAAAATAGAAAATGCTAAAATAATTTTATAAAGAACATTTCAGTACCGGTTTTCCGTCATTTTGAGACCTTTCAACTGTAACGATTAAATAATTAAATTTAGAAAAATTAGAAGAAAAGTTTTTTTTAAAGGAATATTTGTATAGTGTTCAAATATAGTGGAATCTTCCTTGCTTCTGCCTTGCTCTGTCTCTCTTGTTTATACTTGTGGGTTCGAGAAATATATACTTAATATAAGAGAACAAAATGTACGTATGCCGCTAATATATATATATATATATATATATATACTTACATATAAGAGAACAAAATGTACGTACGCCGCTATATATATATATATATATATGAAATACAAAATGGGACAAGAACGCAAAACATTCAGAAGACGATACAAAAAACATGGACGGGTCATTCGAACCTTTTAATCTTCAGTCAAGAACCGGATCATTCTCGCAATTTCGGTTGATTAATCTTGAGATTGCTCCAATCTGGCCAGCCCCAAGGAAAACTAAGCTGAGAGCATTAGTTCCCTTGGAAAATAGCTCCGAATGTATATGATACAAGAACGGGAAAACGGACGATGTTACACGAATATAAATACAAAAATAATACAAAAAAACAACAATAATAATAATAACAGGACATCACGACAGGCGTCTTTCGACTAGGAAACGAATTGAATTCAGCTGGCGTGTTAGGAATTGTGCCTTACGGCAGAGAAAAATAATGTCGGTTTTGCCGCGACCGCTGCCAGACCCATTATTATTATTATTGTTTTTTCATATTATTTTTGTATTTATATTCGTGTAACATCGTCCGTTTTTTCGTCCTTGTTTCGTATACATTCGAAGCTTTTTTCCAAGGAATCTAATGCTCTTAGCTTAGTTTTTCCTTGGGGCTGGCCAGATTGGAGCAATCTCAAGCCGAAATTGCGAGGATGATCCGGTTCTTGACTGAAGATTAAAGGCTTCAAATGACCCGTCCGTGTTTGTGGTCTTGTGGTATGTCTTTGGATGTTTTGCGTTCTTGTCCCATTTTGTATTTCATATATATATATATATATATATATAATATATATATATAATAGATAGATAGATAGAGATAGATATGTATGTATGTATGTATGTATGTATGTATGTATGGATTTATGTATGTATGTATGTATGTATGTATGTATGTATGTATGCATGTATGTATGCATGCATGTATGTATGCATGCATGTATGTATGTATGTATGTATACGCTGCTTTCGTTTCTTCTTCCTGTCTCGTTCTTTATTTTCCTGTTTAAAATAATCTATCTGATATTCTTTTTCAGAAGAAGCAATCCGGAATAAAAATACGCATAGCTGCTGCTGCTGCTGCTGCAGCTGATGATGATGATGATGATGATGATTATGATGATGATGATGATGATGATTATGATGATGATGATGATGATGATGACGACGACGACGAGGACCAAGACGATGACGAGGACGACGATGTCGATGATGAAGATGATGATAATGATATTCCTGTATAAATAAGGCGGCGAGCTGGCAGAAACGTTAGCACACCGGGCGAAATGCTTAGCGGTATTTCGTCTGCCGTTACGTTCTGAGTTCAAATTCCGCCGGGGTCGACTTTGCCTTTCATCCTTTCGGGGTCGATAAATTAAGTACCAGTTACGCACTGGAGTCGATGTAATCGACTTAATCCATTTGTCTGTCCTTGTTTGTCCCCTCTATGTTTAGCCCCTTGTGGGCAATAAAGAAACAGATATTTCTGTATAAATTCGCCTCGATTATGATAGTGAATAAGATGATGATGATGATACTGGGGATAGAGCCGATGACGCTGCTGCGCTGCTGCTGCCGTCTGTGCTGGTGCTGCTGCTGTTATTGAAGATACGTCGACGACGATGATGACAATGACCACGACGATGATGGCGACGGCGATGATGATGGTAGGTATGATGATGAATGTTTGCCCTTATTTTCTTCTTGACTAGCCAGCCAGCCAGCCAGGCAGCCCTTCAGCTAGACTTTAATATTCATTCTAGAATCCCTTGCCCGAATAGCAAAAATGAAAGCAAACCAAAGTGAAATGAGAAGGCGGTAGTGCTGATTTATCGCCTCTTGTTTGTGGTTGTCACCACAGGTGGAATTGTCCTGTCTAAGCTAACTCAGTCATTTATTGCGTCACGTGAGACATAAATCGCCAGTGACATGAAGTTATGGAGAGAAAGGGTGTATGTGTGTGTGTGTGCTGCTGTGTGTGTGTGTGCATGTGTGCTGCTGTGTGTGTGTGTGTGTGCATGTGTGCTGCTGTGTGTGTGTGCATGCGTGTATATGAAAGTGTAAGACAAAGGAGAGAAAAGTAAGAGAAATAGTGTATATATACACATAGACATATATGTGTGCGTGTGTATGTGTATGTCTCTATATATATATAATATAGATATATATATATATATTATATATATATATTATTATATATTATATATATATAAATGTATACATACATACATCTATATATATAATGTATATATATATATATATATATATAATATATATATATATATATATATATTATATATATATATATATATATATATATATATATATATATATACATATATATATATGGGGAGACAAAGAAGAGTAAAATAGGGAAAGTAGTAGAAAATAGGTTAGATACATGTATATGTGTATGTGTGCGCGTGTTCTTTTGTGTGTATGCGCGTGAGTGTTTCTCTCCCTATGTGTGTATGTGTTGTTTTTCTTGTTGATGTTGCTGTCGATATTGCTGCTGCTGCCCCCTCCGAATGTTTATTTTATTTTATTTATTTATTTATTTATTTTATTTTCAGAAAGAATGAAAAACTGTAACTTAAAGAAAAGTGCTCAGTACATTGTTTTTGAGTGTCAGCATGAGATTTTTTTTTTAAAGGAACCTTACTCATACTAGACTATCCCAATTTATCTTTTTATTTTTATTTTTATTTCTATTACCGAGTTCAATGAATTAATTTCTCAACAAATACGTTTGATACAAAACGGAAGAATTACAACTCAATTCACATTTACATATTCCCACATCATACCACGCCACACCACACACACACAAATATACATACATTTATGAACTTATGGCCTTGACTATTCATCAGTCAATGTAGGTCACAGAATTCTGTTATTTTGATAAATCGTATAATATAAAACTCTAGATCTTTGTGTCACATACTAGTTAGTATCTAAAAGGTCCCGGAATTGTTCTGTAGCGCGCTAGAAAATGACAACACACAGTTGCTTGCGTTGTGAGAGCTAGCAGTGACCTCCATGAAACAGTGTACCGAGTGACATCGCTGTGATTACTTCACAAGTTGTGAAATTTGTCTTCTTGTGATCACATGTACGCTGTAGTTTGCGATTTTGTCATGGGCAAGAACAAAGATCCAATTTTGAATTATACTTCGAAAGTCTGCTACAGAGACATTGACCATGCTTTGGCAAGCTTACGGTGACGAGGCAATGAGTCATACGCAATTTTACAAGTGGCACGGGTCCTTGAAAAGCAGAAGAACGTCCCTGAAAGACGATGAGCGATCTGGAAGATATGCTACGAGCATCACTTCCAGAAGTGTGGTATTATGCGCACCCCCCCCCCAGGGTCTGACCGTCAATCGAGAATTCTACTGCGACGTTTTGACGCATTTAAGGGAGTATATTCGGCGAAAGCGACGGGATTTGTCGTGTGCTCTCCTCACTCGTAAGTTTCTCGCTAAAGAGAACATGGTATCGCTTTCGCGCGCGCCTTATTCGCCAGATTTTGCACCTGCAGACTTCTGTCTCTTCCCCACTACGAAAATGCTGCTTAAAGGTGACCATTTTAACACCCTCGTCGAGATCAGGGGCGAAACACAGAAGGTTCTCGACTCGCTTACAGAATCTGATTTCCAGTCCGGATTCCAAATGTGGTTGAAACCCTGGGACTGGTGTAGTGCTGCGCAAGGTGACTATTTATATATATATAACGTCACAAGAAATTTGAAAAGCTACACGCGAAACCGGTATTTCTTTAAAAATTTCTTTAAAAATTATAAAATTATGTCATTTTAAGGAAAGGAAAAAAATTTTTCCAATATTCTCCAGACATTTTGACACAAATATATATTTTTTTTAACATTTAAGCCTTCTGTCGTTTTTTCACTCTTTACCATTTTCTTATATATATATATATATATATATATATATATATATTCCACGCGAAGGAATGAAATGTTAATTATGTCGGTAAAAAAAAAGGAAAACACCCTTGATGATGGGAAGGAGAAGAAATATATATAGCATGAAAGAGCAATGTCCTAACGCAACATACATTTGCATGGTAAATTCTCTGTAGCAACAAATGATGTTTGGGGAGATAAAAACTAGAACTGAAGAGAGACTGAAGGAATGATTATGGTTATACTGGATCAAGCGTTTGCGAACAAGAGATATCAGCAAAGTCATTGTCAAAGAGAATATTAACAGGAAGTGTTTGTAGAATGTACGGCGAAAGATAAAAAAGAAAAATGTGTACCAGAAAGAGTATAAGAACTGGAGGCATGGTAGGGTGGCGAATGTCTTGCATTGAGAAGTCTGTAAAAAGGACAATTTTCCTTTTTGGTATGATGTGTTGAAAGTGTTAAAGAATGAAAACACAAAGATCCTAAGGGACTGTAAATTGCAGACAGGTAAGATCATAGAACACTCTGGGCTCGACATCGATATCTTCTGCACAACATCTCGTGAATGTATAAAGGTGAATATAGTATGCCCCTTTAATACCAGAGTCAAAAAGAAAAAAACAGGAAAAGCTTGAAAATTACAATGATTTGAGATACGATATTGGACGGTTATGGGAGTGTAAAGGTAGTGTCATTTATCATCGGCGCGTTGGATACCGTAAGCAGAAATTTTGAAAACTTCAAGGAACTTCTTGGTTGTGACGTAGTCTTTTCCGTTATGCAGAAATCTTGCTTATTAGGAAACAGCAAGAATTTTATGAAAGGTGCTAGATGCCTAAAGTCGCGGGATGTGACTTGCTGACCAGCTGAATGAACCAGCATAGCATTTAAAACCGAGAGATAAAAACAACAATGATTTTAAATTTTGACACAAGGCCAGCAATTTCAGGGGAGGGGGCGAGGTGATTACATCCACCCCAGTACTCAATTGGTACGTATTTTATCGACCTCAAAAGTATGAAAGATAACGTCGGCCTTGGCGAGAACGTAAACACGGACGAAATACCTATTTCTTTTCTGCCCACAAGGGGCTACACAGAGGTGACAAACAAGGACAGACAAACGGATTAAGTCGATTACATCGATCACAGTGCGTAACTGGTACTTATTTAATCGACCCCGGATGAAAGCCAAAGTTGACCTCGGCAGAATTTGAACTCAGAACGTAGCGGCAGACGAAATACCTACTTCTTTACTACCCACAAGGGGCTAAACACAGAGAGGACAAACAAGGACAGACAAGCGGATTAAGTCGATTACATCGACCCCAGTGCGTAACTGGTACTTAATTTATCGAGCCCGAAAGGATGAAAGGCAAAGTCGACCTCGGCGGAATTTGAACCCAGAACGTAACGGCAGACGAAATACCTATTTCTATTTCTTTACTACCCACAAGGGGCTAAACATAGAGGGAACGAACAAGGATAGAAAAACGGATTAAGTCGATTACATCGACCCCAGAGTTCAACTGGTACTTAATTTATCGAACCCGAAAGGATGAAAGGCAAAGTCGACCTCGGCGGAATTTGTACTCACAACGTAACGGCAGACGAAATACCGTTAAGCATTTCGCTAACGATCCTGCCAGCTCGTTACATTAAAATCAGTAAGAAGAATAAGAACAAGAATAAGGATAATAAGAATAAGAATCTTATAAATTTTCCAGGTGTGAAGCGACATGGTGAGAAATCTGCTAAACAAGGTTGTGGGCAGAAGTGGAAAGTTACTCAACAAAAGCACTTCTTAACGTTCCCTCTGCACCGAAAGACATTTGCGTGGTACAAGTTTAACTACAGAGAAAACTCGTTAAAGGTATGTCACAGTTTCATGTGATCTGATACAGCTTCACCTGTACCGGAAGTACCTTTTGGAAAACAACATGTTATGAAAACCTTCTATATGCGCGCGGGTGTGTGTCTCCGTGTGTGTGCGTGCTTGTGTTTATATGTATGTGTTTGTCTGCATATATCTCTCGCTGTCTGCCTTTTTCTATTCTTGTCTGTCTGGAGGGATGACTCGTTCTCTTCTTCTCTCACCACCTATCTCCCTTCTCTCTGTCCTCCTTTCACTTTTTCTCTAACTATTGTATTTCTTCAAATTTTGTATATACAACTAATATATATAATACACACGCATAAATTATATATATATATTATATATATATATATATATATATATATGTAGGTCCCCGATTGAGTCGGGGTTAACCACAGTAAATAAGGTACTCAATACATAGCAGAGTAAATTAATTTATTTTATAGAAGGAGCTTTTATAGAAGGAGCTTCTACAGGACTAGAACTGTTTCATTCAAAAGAAATCATCAGGAGCTTCCTGATGATTTCTTTTGAATGAAACAGTCTAGTCCTGTAGAAGCTCCTTCTATAAAATAAATTTTTTTTAATATATATAATATGTGCATTTATATGCATGTCTGTTTATATATGTGTGTGTGTGTATAAATGTATATACATGTATGTATATATATATAGAGAGAGACAGATATATATAGATATACGTATATATATATGTGTGTATATATATATACATATGAATACACACACGTATATATGTATATATATATGTATATATGTATATATATATATTATATATATATATATATGTACATATATATATAATTATATATATATATATGTGTGTGTGTGTGTGTGTGTGTGTATAAATGTTTCTTTTTATGTTTTAATGGAAACAATTCTCATTAAAATTGCAGAATTGCTCAACAGATTTGGTAGAGGAAATATTCATTATTCTTTAACAAGAATAGTATTGCAAGTGATTTCGAACTTTCGGCCAGCTATATCATCAATGGGCAACCCTGTGATTGCTCAGCTGGCCGAAACTTTAAAGTCAATGTCAATGCTGTTCTTCAAGAATGATAAGCACACGCACACACATATACATATGTCTCTGTGTGTGTAAGCGCGTACCTGTAATGAGAGGAGTGATAGCTGAGAGACTGATTGACCCTTGTATGTGTGCGTATATAATACTATATATATATATATATATATATATTATATATATAAATACATATGTATACGTATACAATATATATAATAATAATAATATACAACAACAACAACAATAACAACAACAACAACAATATTAATAATAATAATAACTAATAATAATAATAATATAATAATAATAATAATAATTAATAATATCATAATAATAATAATAATAATAATAATAATAATAACCATGTCGCGTACATATGGTTGTGATGCATGTGCCTGGTGTACCCTTATCAGACGGGTAGTCATGATGGGTATATTGGGCTTCGTATATTTTACTCCAGTGTCACTTTGATGGCATGAACTGCTCTCTCACTCAATAATAATAATAATAATAATAATAATAATAATTAATAATAATAATTAATAATAATCCGAATTTATAAACATTTATTGCATCACTACGCGCGTTTCCACAACATATATTCATGTGTGTGTGACCTTCTCAGCTCCTGTTCTCTTGTTGCGGCAACTCAGAAATACAGTTGTTACTCAAGTCTCATGCCAACTAGTTGAATGTTCCACTCACAGAGCAACTATGCAAGCATCTATTCTTTAGTCATTTTTGGATATAACTCCTCACGTGGAGTTTCTGTTAATACTCTAGTGGATTAGTAAATAGTTCGTAACTTTTACTGTGTCGCATACATTATACAAGTTGGAGCTTTTTAGCAAATAATATTCTTTAGTTATGACAGATATGAATATAATGAATTATCGAAATATTAATTGGTGAGTATGTCACTATATTGAAATAAATAAAATTATGTATCATCTTAGTGATACGTGGCTGTATGATAAGAATAAGAAACACGCTTCTCGACTACAATATTCCGAGATCAGTCCCACAGTGTGACACCTTGGACAAGTCTCTTCTACTAGAGCTTCGGTCCAGTCAAAGCGTTGTGAGTGGATTTAGAAGACGGAAACTGAAAGAATCCCGTCATATGTGTGTGCATCTGTGTGTGTGTGTGTGTGTGTGTGTGTGTGTGTGTGTATGTTTATCTTTGTGTCTTTGTTGAGCCCCCACCACTGCTTGACAACCGACGTTGATGTGTTTACGTTCCCGTAACTTAATGCTTCAGCAAAAGAGACCGATTGAATAAGTACCAGTCTGTCTGATAAAATAATCACTGGGGTCAATTCATTGACCTACAATTCTTCAAGGTGGTGCCCACAACATGGCCGCAGTCAAATGATAGATAGATAGATAGATAGATAGATAGATAGATAGATAGATAGATAGATAGATAGATAGATAGATAGATAGATAGATAGATAGATAGATAGATAGATAGATAGATAGATAGATTTGTATAAGCGTCATGCGAGAAAGTGTAGAGATCTGTTCAATGGGAATGATGTGTTAAAGCGAATAGTTTTAAATTTGGACTTGTAACAGATGTGTTTTAAAGTGTAAAATTAAAAATAAAAGTTAAGAAAGATAGATCAGTACAAATACAGAGTACTGTTTACAAGAATGTTCTAGATGGAATTTTTCACTGAAAATGATGACACTTATGAATTGGAAACCCTTTTTGAAGAACTGTTCTCCAGTATTTAAATAATTCGCAGTTATGCTCATGTTTATCTAGATATCCCTCTCTTTCCATGTACAAGGAGAGATTATTTCACTCCGTTAGTATATGGTCTGCTTCGTTCTAAAATAAATGATATGATGTCACACTCAGTGTTGTGTTGTGTTCCTTCAGCTACTATATGTAGTTTGCAAGCGTAATTCTCTTAGTGTATCTGAACGACAGGCTAATTTTAAATGGCGTTGCTTAAACCTGCCTTCAAACATTCCAATATAGTGTTTCCGTCTGCATTTTTCTGCACGACCAACCTACCATTGCGCATCTTATTTCGGGAACATGTGTTTGCATTTTAACAGAGTTCTGAGGAATAAAACCCTTCATATTGAAGAAACTACTGTAACTAATTTTCGACAGTTTTTATTGCAGATCTTCTCATAGTGGATATTGAAAGAGAAATATTTGTCTGCTAAAGCAAAGATCATTTATCTATATTTGTCTTAAAGTTTATTGAAATGATAGAACCAATCGGGAAAGTTTATTTCTACGTTCCACTAAAAAAGCAGTTTTGAGACGTCAGCAGCATTTGTAGTCTGAGTACGTACGAACAGTGATAATGAATATTGCAAGGTATTCTATCCAATATCGATACTGCTTAAAACAGTGTTTTGAAAAGCAAAATTAGAGTTAGTCAGAACTGAGTTCAATATTTAGTGCGAGTTTAATGTACTTAAGTATACTGACAAGTAATTGTCTATATAAGGGAGCGAATTGTGTATGCATGCGATTACGTCTGCATATACATACATACATACATACATACATACATACATACATATATATATTATATATATATATATATATATATATATATTATATATATATATATATATATTATATATATATATATTATATATATATCAAGGGAGACACAGACAGAGAGAAAGATAGACTAGCAGACAGACAGAGAATCTATAATATTGTTCTTTTTAAGAAATGCGGCGCTCTCTTGTGCATTTCTTGAAGCTGGGTAAGGATTTCCTATGCTGCCAATCTTATGATAAATAGTAAACAAAATATTCGGAAATCTCTCTTAAGATGCAATGCTAAACTGAAATCGAATTGATCTATTTGAAAAGTACCCATAATTGTTTAGGAAAGAATGCGACTAATTGCCAATACTGGAGAAAAGTATGATGCAATAGAATAAGAGATTTTAGAGTCCTTACAATGACAAACAGTGAAGTAGCTTGAAAATGTAAAAATAAAACATGAATCCAACTTGTCACCAATTTTCTCCCATCAAGATGAGGACGAGCTGTATTTGTAAATCTAAAGCTGCTTTGACGTCAACTTGTAGACACGACCACTAGGGATTTGACTGAGTGAATGGCCATACTTACATACATACATACATACATACATACATACATACATACATACATACATACATACATGCATACAAATATACATACATGCATACATACATGCATGCTTGCATACATACATACATATGCACACACATACATACATGTGTGCATGTATTTGTGCATTTGTGCATTTGTGTCCACATTTATACATGTTGTTTGCATATTGCACACCGCACTATGTCTGAGCTTACAGAATGTGTGAAGTTATGTGTATATGAATATATGGGACGGCGAATGAGCAGAGTCGTTAGGCCGCTAGATAAAATGTTTTGTAATATTCGTTTCGGCGCTCTGAGTTCAAATCCAATCAAGGCTACCTGTACCTATCATTTCTCGCGATTTTGTAAATCAAGCCCAAGCTTGGTATTGGGGCCGAATCTTGTAACTCACTCTTATATTTCTCTCACTCATGACTTGTACTTGTAATTCAGAGATCTTGTTCTTGTATGTCTTAGAGGCACAAGGCCCGAAATTTTGTGGAAGGGAATAGTCCATTACATCGATTCCTATGATCAACTTGTACTTATTTTATAGACCCCGAAAGAATGAAATGCAAAGTCGACCTCGGCGGAATTTGAACTCAGAACGTAAAGATGGATGAAAGGCCGCTAAGCCTTTTGCCCAACGGAATTAAGCTCGCCGGCTTAATTCCGACTGATAATTGTGTTAAGAATACATTTGTCTGCAGAATACTCAGCCACTTACAGATAAATATTCACGGGCAGGAATTCAATTGGTTAAACAACTTAAAGCGTGTCGTCGAAACCGATGAGTACTCATCGCCATATTGTTATGCGTATAACTGTAGAATTGTGTGAGTACTTAAGGGTTTGTGTGCTGATATATCTGTGTTAATATGTATCTGTGAATTTGCCTGCATATGTGTACGTGTGTTACGTGTGTTACGTGTGCGTGAGTGTGTATGCGTGTGTGTGTGTATGCATGGGTGTATGTTCAGTGTGTAACTGTGTGCGAGTGTGTGCGTATAACCTTGAAAGTTTGTGATGTCAGACACATTGGCAGTCGGCCGAACAAATACGTACGCAGAAGCGAGTTGATGGGAAGTTTTCAATTCAGACACCATGTCACGTGCGTCAATCCACACCAGCCGTAAAGTGACTTTAATATATGCAAATTATCGCCAGCTAATACACACACACGCCATCGTAGGCCAGAGTCTTGTCTGTCTTATGATAATCTTGTTGTCGCTTCTTTACGTCTAGTTTGGTTTGGTTTGGTTTGGTCTTGCGTTGCTTCCTGTCTTCTTATTGTCTTGTCGTTGGTGATGATGTTCACGTTACTGTTATTACCGCTTTTGTGTCAATGTATTTGTATGTGTGTGTGTGTGTGTGTTAATGTATTTGTATGTGTGTGTGTGAATGTATATGTATATGTACGAGGAGAGAAAATGTGTGTATGCGTGTTTGTGTGTGTGTGTGTGTGTGAATGTATTTGTATGTGTGTGTGTGAATGTAATATGTATATGTACGAAGAGAGAAAATGCCTCTGTGTGTGTGTGTGTATGTGTGTGTGTGTGAATGTATTTGTATGTGTGTGTGTGCGTGTGTTTATGTGTGTGTGTGCGTGTGTGTGCGTGTGCGTACGTGTGTGTGCGTGCGTGTGTGTGTGTGTGCGTGCGTGTGTGTGTGTGTGTGCGTGTGTGTGTGTTAGTGTGTGTGTGAGGGTGTGTGTGTGTGTGTATGTGAATGTATATGTATATGTATGAGGAGAGAAAATGTGTGTGTGTGCGTGTGCGTGTGTGTTTGTGTGTGTGTGTGTGGTGTGTGTGTGTGTGTGTGTGTGTGTGTGTGTGTGTGTGTGTCTGTCTGTGTGTGTGTGCAGACGATAGATGATGGATGGCTGCATATGGTTAATGACAGGGAAAATGCTTCGTTGGAAAAATAAAAAAAAGAAAAACTTGCAACCGTTCGTTTTTATTTATTTACTTATTTTTCACATTTTAACTGATTCCAGGCAACTCATTCCTGTTGGAGGGAGAGTAAATGAGAAAGACTGACAGGATTTAAAGAGAAAGGAGAGGGAGAGAGCGAGCGAGCAAGAAAGTGAAAAAGACAGGGAGGGGGAGAAATGCACACAAAACAGGCAAATACAACGAGTAACCATAAGAGAGAGGCGGAGGAGGAGGAGGAGGAGGAAGAGCAAGGCAGGACAAAGAAACAGTGACATGATGAGAAAGAGGAAGCGCGAAGGAGAGAAAGAAAGACAAAGAGATAAAGAGATAGAGAGTTAGAGAGACAGAGAGAAACAGAAAGAGACAGAGAGAAACAGAAAGAGACAGAGAGAAACAGAAAGAGACAGAGAAAGAGTGCGTGTGTGTGAGTGTGTGCGCGCGTGCGTGAAAGAGTTAGAGAGAGAGAGAAAGAGAAAGGGTAAGAAAAAGAGAGAGAAACAGTGTGAAGGCAGGGAAACAGTTAATGTGAAACAGAACAAAATCCAGTATTGGAAATTTACATCTACCGCTATCATCAACATCATCATTATCATCATCAACGTCACCACCACCATCATCATCCTCGTCATCACCACCACCATCATCATCATCGTTATCATCATCACCACCATCATCATCATCATCACCACTACCATCATCATCATCATCATCATAATTATCATCATCATCATTATCATCATCATCTTCATCATCATCGTCTACGTTTGTCGTCGTCTACGTTTGTCGTTGTCCACGGCAATAGCACCATCATCATCATTATCATCATCATCATCATTATCATTGTCATCATCATCGCCGTGGTCATTGTCGTCGTCGTGGTCATTGTCAAAAGCACTATCATCATCATCATCGTCTTAATCATCACCATCGTCACTATCAGCATCATTATCATCATCATTATTATCATCGCCACAACACCGCTACCGCAATCACCACCTCTACCACTCACCTAAAAAGCTAGAACTAGCGCCACTAATCAGAGGCACCATTAACTTTCTCTAAATACAAGTGCAGCTGCTCCTGTTATCATAATTAACTGCATCCTACACAACCAAACCTCCGAACCCGTTGCTGTCGCCATGACTGCACACAGCGAACGAAACTATCCACTTATCTACCTACACGATCGAACTGCTTGGAAAATAAAAACAGCTGAACGTCCCTGAAATGAAATTCAGCCATCTTGAAAAACTTGGAAAAGGAATGAACATACTAGATAATATAATGGTAACAACAGAAC
>NC_042997.1:174682070-174687070 GCF_006345805.1 Octopus sinensis
GGATACATCACAACTATTGGTTTCATCTCCATAAAATCAGTTGTTCAAGTAAGTTTTAAACAAACTTATCTCAACGATGAAATCATTAAGATAGAATAGAATAATTAACTGTGGACGCACATGGCCTAGTGGTTAGAGCAGCAGACTCGCGGTCGAGGGATCGCGGGTTCGAATCTCAGACCGGGCGATGTGTGTGTTAATGAGCGAAATACCTACGCCCCACGCGGCTCCGGCAGAAGGTAATGACGAACCTCTGCTGACTCTTACGCCACAACTGTCTCTCACTCTTTCCTTCTGCATCTTGCAGCTCACCTGCGACGGGCCGGCGGTCCGTCCAGGTGGGGAACCTATACGCCAAGGAAACCCGGAAACCAGCCCTTATGAGCCAAGTATGACCTGAGAAGGAACAAACAAAGAATAATTAACTGCAGAAACATTTTAGGGTGAAACAACAAGCTATATCGTGACATGTGTATGGGGTGAGGTGCGTGCGAATAAGAAAGAAAGAAGGAAAGAAAGAGTGGGGTATAAATCTTTTCTACTCTAGGCACAAGGTCCGAAATTTTGGGGGAGTGGGGCCAGTCGACCCCAGTACGCAACAGTAATTTATCGACCCCGAAAGGATGAAAGGCAAAGTCGATCTCGGCAGAATTTGAACTCAAATCGTAATGACAGACGAAATACCTATTTCTTTACTACCCACAAGGACAGACAAACGGATTAAGTCGATTATATCGACCCCAGTGCGTAACTGGTACTTAATTTATCGACCCCGAAAGGATGAAAGACAAAGTCGGCCTCGGCGGAATTTGAACTCAGAACGTAACGGCAGACGAAATAAAACTGGCGTATTTCGCCCGGCGTGCCAGCGGGGTATAAATGTCGGAGCAAAACTGAATAGCTGGTGACACGTTTTCGTCACTCTTGCAGTCAAGACGGATCAGAAGCAATGGTTTGGCTCATTGGAAACCTGTAAGCAACGATGCAATTTCCCATAAATTGTGATATATGAAAATAAACCCAAAAAAACCTAGGGAGTTAAATAAGGAATTAATATTGATTACCATCTTCCGACTTTCACTGACACCTTCACTCCATGGCTGGTACCTTCTTCCATATCGTCGTCGTCGTCATCGTTGTCATAACCCTCCTCTTCCACTCCCCTCCACGTCCTCCTCTTTCTCCTCCTCATCATCTAAATGATCAT
Organism: Octopus sinensis; assembly: GCF_006345805.1. Taxonomy (NCBI): domain Eukaryota; kingdom Metazoa; phylum Mollusca; class Cephalopoda; order Octopoda; family Octopodidae; genus Octopus; species Octopus sinensis. The sequence goes on from NC_042997.1 coordinate 174,683,278, forward strand.
TCTATCTTTCTCTATAAATTGTTTCTTACTTCAGTTTAACACACACACGCACACACACGCACACACACGTACATAGATATATGTATATATGTGCATCAATGTATATATATATTTGTATGTATGTATGTATGTATATATATATGTATGTATGTATTTATATATGCATGTATATATATTTATATGTATATATATATTTGCATCTATGTATATATATATATATATATATATATATATATGTACGTATGTACACACATACACACACACACACACACACACACACACACACACACACACACACACACACACACACGCATATATATATATATATATATATATATATTTCCTTCCCTGAACGTCTGCTAATACTTTACATGTACTACGTACACGCGTTGTTTTTTGTGTTGGTCCTTCGTTTTCTTTTTGGATTTACTATTATATATATATATATTTTTATATATTTTCATGCATGTATATATGCATATATATGTGTATGTGTGTGTGTGTGTATGTATGTATTCACATAACCACTATTATTTTCTGTAGGGCTAGATTTTTCGAAGATAAATCTATTTCTAATTTACAAACTTCCAGTACTTGTATGATGGTTCTTCTCTTGATCACCCATTCTCACACATACAAATAAATACACACATACACATACACACACGCATATATATATATATATATATATACGTGCAAACAACACGCACATTCAAACACACACACACATGCATAAGGATATACACATGCTTATGTCTGTACGTATGTGCATATTCACATACATACATATAAATATATATACACACATACATACATACACACACACACACACACACACATATATATATATATATATATATAATATATATATATATAGATAGATAGGGAGAGAAAGATATATATATATAGATATAGATATAGATATAAATATATACATACGTACACATAAGGTACTCTTTCTATCATTTAGGATTATTCTTGCTGTTGTTTCAGTAATATTTTTTGATATTTTCTTTTGTTGTTATGTTGTTGCTGTTTAGTTTTAACATTTTTTATGTTTAATTCTTTTGTGAGCCTTATCTGCCTTCGTTATCTGTCACATCTTAATTTTTGTTTTATCTTGTTTCTTTGTTTTTTTTTTTTTTTTTTGTTTTCGTCTTCGTTTCGTTTTCGTTTGTTTTTGTTTTTTGTTGTTGTTTTTTTTTTGCTTTGTTTTTTTTTTTTTTTTACCTCTTATTCTTTTTTGCCATTGTCAAGAAGTTGTGACTAATCTTGATAAATTCAAAGAAACAAAAAACAAAATCGCATGCAACATAAAAGTAACGGTGTAATGATGATGACGATGATAATGATGATGAGGGTAGGAGGAGGATAACTATAGTGGTGGTGGTTGTGGCGGCGGCGGCGGTGTTCGGTGATGATGATGATGATGATGATGATGATGATGTGATGATGATGATGATGACGACAATGACAACGATAACAACCACGATGACGATGATGACGATGACAACCACGATGATGACGACGACGACGACGACACCGACGATTATGCCAAGTAGTAGGAAGTAGAGAAGCGAAGGGTGTAAAAGAAACAGGAGAAGGAAATAGTTATAATGTAAATCCGATGCTGAAGAGGAGAGGAATGTCTTACCCCAACTAACTTAACCGCCAAATTTTGCTAAGACGTGATCAGGGCCGTCATTTCACCTTTGGTGCGCGGCCTTGCTCTGAACATGCGCTTGTAGGTCATGGTCTGAATTTTGAAAGACAGCATTTATGCCGGCGTCCCTTGATGGACCCCTTAGTGGTCGTCTCCACATTGGAACTTCTTTCACTTCTTTGTATGTTTATATAGTCTCTACATAGAATGAAATAAATGCCACTAAAATAGCAATTGGATCAAATCTGCTGTATCCCTTTCAACAGAACGCATGGGCCTCGCACCAAACTAACGCATCGTTTATATAAATGTATGTTGTGTCGACGCCCCCAGACGATGAAGTAGGCTAGCCTAGTACATAGATATAGAGGGAGAAGTCTAGACGTCGAGAGTTGAGTAGGGGTCATCCGAAGTTGCGATATAACCGTGGCGACGAGGATTTCGTAGCACACAGACACTGTGTAGTATTGCGATATAACAATGTACAAAAGCAGAATTTGTGTATTTGCATATAACACAATATGATACATTATGATATAATATAAAATAATATAATATAATAAGGGTAAAGGGGTAAAGAACTAGATCCCTTTGTTCTAGAATGATCATGGGATTGCACTTAGAATGTTCCCCTCCTAGACAGAAGTCCGGGAATCGAACTCACAATCTTACGACGGTAAGCCATATATATATATATCATCTTGTTGAATAGGCCGTTAGAGACGAATCTCGAAGTCCCAGCTGAATAAACATCTATACATCTATCTTCTCTGTTCACTCTTCCTGGAAGGATCCTCTGACATTTCCTTCAAAAGATCATATTGGAAGCAACTGTCATTTGACTTTCTGGATGGATTTTCAAGCGTGACCAGCTGAGACTATAGATATTATTTAAACTTTTCATTCTCAATCTACCTCTAAGTTTCTAGCTTCTTGGTTTGAGTTGAAGAATTTCGTGCGATACTTTTCTGTGACATCGAATCACATGTCTGAAGTAGCTGAGCAGTGACGTCTAAATGCAGAGAGCAGCTTCCTGATCTTCGTGTTACCTTATATACGAGTACCTTATATACGCGATCGTACTATCGTACTCTTTCAGTCAACACCCTACATCCATGACCATTGGGGTGGATAGGCTTGAAGACCTATTCGAAGATAGAGAGTTTGGCGTTTTTTATCAACTTCTTTTCTAGCAACAAATACTACCAATAGATTTTAATCTACAAAATGCAGTATTGTCGTACATTCCGTGAAATTTTGTTGCTTTCTATAAATTGTTCCTGAATTGCAATTAAAACTTGTGTGTGCACGTGTGCGTGTCAGTGCGTGTGTTTGTGTGTATGTGTGAGTGTGTGTATACAGAGAGATTGATGGATATATAGATAGATAGATATATAATGTTCACACATAATCTCTAATCATTATCTATATTTCTGCCCATCTAACTCTCTCTCACGCACTTTATCTCTCTCACGCACTTTCTCTCTCTCACTCTCTCTCTCTCTCTCTATGTATGTATGTATTATGTATGTATGCATAAACACGCACACGCACGCATAGTCACACATATCTAGAAAATACAGTGAGAGAGAAAAGGACCTCTCAGGTCTGCTCTCAGGTGATTTTAAACAAATAATCATTTAAATAATTATATATACGTAAAGAATAGGAATTGACCTGCTCGCTAAGTGTTTAATGAGACATGAAATATCTGGATTCTAGAAAATCTTACAATTGAATGATACTATATAAGTGTGTGTGTGAGTATGTTTGTATGTATACATAGATGTATGTATGTATGTATGTATGTATGTATGTATGTATGTAAGTATGTATGTATGTATGTATGTATGCATGTATGTATGTATGTATGTATGTATGTATATATGTATATATGTATATATGTAGCTATAATTTTATGTATATATATCCAAACTACAATCAGTCTTGCAATTTTAATTTTGTTTCATATATGCTTCTCTCAATTTCGTGCAACATTTTTATCATATAAATTTGTCGCTGTTGTTATTTAACCCCGTTTGTTGATCAAAATCTTTTGAACGCATTCCAGACATCACTAGTTCATGCTTCTCTTGGGCGTTAATTATCTAGAGATTTACAGTAATTTAA
>NC_042997.1:174694570-174709570 GCF_006345805.1 Octopus sinensis
AAAATGGTAAATAAATAACCTGCCATAAGTCGCAGAGGGGTGCCAATACTGAGCTTGAAGAATTAAAAAAAAATATGCAACATGAATCATTTACTTAGTGGGGGATACAGATTTTTTGCTTAGTTTTGTCATTTCAATTCCCCTTGCTGTTAATTGAGACAAATAATCTTAAATCCTACTAAGAATTTAAAAGAAAAAAAATCTATGAAATAAAAAGAAATGGAACTATAAAGTATAAATTAAAATGTGTAAACAGTTACACAGATAATAAAGAGAGAAATCTTTAGTGTATTAGCAGAGATAAGTTGAATTAAATCTAAAGGACTTAAGAAATGAACGAGGTTGCTTCTCTCTGTCTCTATGTTTTTCTCAGTCAGATGTCATGTTATTTCAACTAGGTTTCGCTGATGTATTTTAGACATGATGGATGTCATCACATCATACTCTACGAAGATTGTTACTGCCGTATGGCATCTTCATATCAACCTCTACTTCACTTACGCTTAGAATGGAAGCCGTGCTGTGCGACACTTCCCGTAACACGTTCTCATACTCGCTTTCTTGATTTCTCCCTGACATACTCTCTTTCATCTTCCTTTCTTTCTCTTTCTTTCTCTCTCCCTCTCGCCTCCTAATGTCTTTTCCTTTTTTCTTTTCCCCAATTCAGTAGTAGCAAGCTTGACAAAAGCAACTGAATCAGAAAAGAATATAGTACGGGACGTATATATGTGTTCGTTAATTGAGAAGTTGACATCTTTCACTTGCAATGCAGTTTTGATATCACCGTATAAAACGCTTAATTTTCAAACGTAGTGTTACAGCAGCAATTAGCGGAAATAATTGGAAAGAGCCTAACTACCACTCATTTTTACTCTTGTGGAACCAAAAACCCAATCTTCAGGAATTCCATAGTGTTACTAATAAATTTTTCCCAAAATTCTATCGTTCACGAAGATAAATTTTCACAAAATTACATTGACACATGATCAATTGATTAAAAATATTTTTTTTATTGCCCACAAGGGGCTAAACATAGAGGGGACAAACAATGACAGACAAAGAGATTAAGTCGATTATATCGACCCCAGTGCGTAACTGGTACTTTATTTATCGGCTCCGAAAGGATGAAAGGATGAAAGGCAAAGTCGACCTCGGCGGAATATGAACTCAGAATGTAACGGCAGACGAAATACCTATTTCTTTACTATCCACAAGGGGCTAAACACTGAGAGGACAAACAAAGACAGACAAACGGATTAAGTCGATTATATCAACCCCAGTGCGTAACTAGTACCTATTTAATCGACCCCGAAAGGATGAAAGGCAAAGTCGACCTCGACGGAATTTAAACTCAGAACGTAACGGCAGACGAAATACCGCTAAGCATTTCGCCCGGCGCGCCAACGTTTCTGCCAGCTCGCCGCCAATCGATTAAAAATATATTTGAGGACGTAAAGGCAGCTGTAAAGTGATTAGAATCCAGAAAGTGGATACTAATACATGTTACCGTTAAAAGAGTGGAAAAAGACAGGAAACAGCATAGGGCCAGTAAAAATGAAGATGGGCCATATCACAAGACAATCCAGAGAAGAAAGGCAAAAAGGAGACTGGGAATCCTTTACGTTGACAATTCTATGTCTTTGGAGATGCTGAAGCTTACAATCATCCAAAAGAGTAACCACAAAGTACTGTAAATCCTTGAGTATGGTCTGCCCTTGAGTATAATACGCAGGGGATTTTTAGGGGGCTGTACCTCTGAAAAACCTAAACTTTGTGTATAATATGCACCCCTTCTCTAACTTGAGTCAAGGAGGTCTATATAATGTCCTTGGTTTGTAAAAATGTATACGGCAACGTCCTTTATTATTATTGTATATATAGCATAATGCAAACGTGTAACTTTTTTGTGCATTTTGTTTGCAGAAAATAAAGAAGTAACAGTAATAACATTTAATAAATGTTGCTTACTGCAAGTTATGGATGATTCTTTTATGACTTCATAACTTTCAGGCTTAGCTTGAGGTATTTTCGCCCCTGACATCACAAAATGTGTCTGGATAAACATTGCCGGACAGCAAATAGAGGCTCGGACATTGCTTAGAAAATATCTTTCATTTTTGACCTCGTATATAGTACGCACTAGGGATTTTTGCCTTTAAATTTTGGGAAAAAAATGCGGATTATACTCGAGGATTTACGGTTCTTGAAATGGTAAGGGAGCAGAAAAAGGACAAATTACATATTGCACTGAATGCAGACGAAATAGAGATCGAATACCTAATCGCTCTTCCTTTACGAGGATAGATTGTTGTCGAAAACTTCCTCAGTGGTCTGTCGATCACTAAGAGATCATTTCCAGAGGTCGTGGGCCTCTTTGCCACATAGCAACAGTCAAAAATACTCACGGGCAGTTTCAGAGTACACACTTTACAGGTGACTGAAGTGGAAGGTTGTCAATGTTATGAGTGTTATGGTCCTAAGAATTGTTTAACGTGTCCATACATTGTATTATGGTCTCTGTTCTATTCGCTGCTAATTATATATAAGTACATCACCATGTATTTTGCAACACTTTTAGCTGTATGAACTGAGCATCGATGCCGTTACTGAAGAAGGTAGAGGACAAAACACAATTGATAATGTGTGGTCATAACTACACTAAATGCAAAGTTAAAGATTCTGAGCTGGCAGAATCTTTAAAGCTTGAGGAAATGCTTTAAAGTATTTCTTTCATCTCTTTATGTTCTTTCAATCCAGTGAAGCTCAACTTAGCTTTCGTTCTTTTCGAGTCGATAAAATAAAGTATCAGTCAAGTACTAGGTTCGCTATAATCGACTGACCCCCACTTCAGAAGTTACTGACTTTGTGCTCAAAATTTGAAACAATTGTTAAAGAAAGGATTATTATTATTATTATCATCATCATCATCATCATCCTCATCATCCTCATCATCATCATCATCATCATCATCATCATCATCATCATTATTATTATTATTGAGTGAGAGAGTAGTGCATGCCATCAAAGTGACACTGGGATAAAATATACGAAGCCCAGTATACCCATCATGACTACCCGTCTGATAAGGGTATACCAGGTACATGCAACACAACCATATGTGCGTGACATGGTGATCTTATATCAAAATAAACAGCGCATGACCTTGCAGGTGGGGCCCAGTTAGAATTTTCTTCTGGTCGAGTAACCCATCCCGCTCAAAAGGTCCCTGAATAAGGGTTGTTTAAGGATGTTGAATGAAACACCCATGTTTTCAGAGGTGAATTATTCAAACCCCAAAGAACCCCTCTCAAAACATGGCTATGATGTTCCCCCACTACTTCTGCTCGTGATCAGAGATGCACGTATCGTCAGCCACTAAGGGACATGCTCAACTGGTTAAGGTAAAAAAAAACTCACAAGCAAATCTGTGGTATTGTGCAGATTATTATTATTATTATTATTATTATTATTATTATTATTATTATTATTATTATTATTATTATTTATTATTATTATTGAGTGAGAGAGCAGTGCATGCCATCAAAGTGACACTGGGGTAAAATATACGAAGCCCAGTATACCATCATGACTACCCATCTGATAAGGGTACACCAGGCACATGCATCACAACCATATGTGCGCGACATGATGATCTCATATCAAGATAAACAGCGCATGACCTTGCAGGTGGGGCCCAGTTAGAATTTTCTTCAGGTTGAGTAACCCATCCCACTCGAAAGGTCCCTGAATAAGGGTTGTTTAAGGATGTTGAAAGAACCACCCATGTTTCCAGAGGTGAATTATTCAAACCCCAAAGAATTCCTCTCAACACATGGCTATGATGCTCCCCCACTACTTCTGTTCGTGATCAGAGATGCACATATCGTCAGCCACTAAGGGACATGCTCAACTGGTTACGGTCAAACATCTGACAAGCAAATCTGTGGTATTGAGCAGAATATTTGCTGTAGCCCATCTTTTATACCAAGACAAAACAATGTATATTATTATTATTATTATTATTGGTATTGTTATCAATTTTATTGAGTCTCACTAATTTAAGTGAATTTATGTACAGTTTTCGTGGTTCTTTTTTACTAATAATGTAAGTTAGATTCGTTCTGTTTATTTTATTGTTATACTAAAGAGTGGACGAAGTGTTATATATCATACCTCATTTACGGTTACAAGTTTGTTTGTTAATTCTTTATTTTTATAATGATATAGCGGTGACAGTCGGCATTGTTTTTTATTTATTTATTTATTTATTTATTTTATTGCTTTTCAAAAGAATTAGCTAACTTCCTCTTACATGAAGTTAAAAGAATGAAAATATTTTTGTATTAATAATATTTGCCAATAATATTAACAACAATAACAATAATATCTATAATTCAGGCAATATTGTCAATGTGAACAGAAAAGAAAACATAATACCTAAATGAAGTCACGTGAAAATTGATGCAAGAAGTACGGTGACTGTTTTCATGTTTACGAAGACAGAGGAAATGTTAAAACCGAAGAAACAACATACATTTTAAAGAATAATATACTTTAATTTCCAAAGGACGCAAGAAAAATGGAAGAAATAGGGAAAAAGGAGACAATACTAACCATGAAGGACGGATCGCTAATGGTTTAATTGATGTCATTTTTAAGTTGGAGGAAAACAGTGAGCTAGCAGAATCGTCAGTGCGTCGACCAAATTGATAAGCAACATTTTTCTGGTTCTTTACGTTCTAAGTTCAAATCTTGCTGATTGCTGACTTTGTACTGACTTTGCCTTTCATCCTTTCGGATTCGATAAAATAAAGTCCCAGTCAAGTACAGAAGTTGATATAATCTATTTTCCCTTTCCTGATATTTGCTAGCTTTATGCTAAAATTTGAAACGATAGGGTAAACGATTTGAAACGATTGACAGAATCGATACCGCATCGGACAAAATGTTTGGCGGGCATTTCTTTCGGCGGCTTACTTCCTGAATTCAAATTCCACCGCGGTTGACTTTGTGGTTCATCCTTTCGGGATCGCTAAAATAAAGTACCAGTCGAGTACTGAGGTCAATATTATCTACATCCTGCTCTCCTCAAAATTGTTAGCCTTGAGCAAAAATTAGAAAGAATTCTTTAAGTTGGAGGAATTAACAAGAAAATGCGCAGGAGTAATACAGGTTTCAACAAGTTTCTTACTAGTGCCTTATTACAGAAGAAAGTATCGTTAATGTGAAAGCAATACTTGTAGAGATACAAGAGCAGTTGTGAAAATTACGCAAACCTCCTTAGGCCCTTCCAGCTGCTTGCAAAAGTTCTGAATAGATTTTTCAAGAGCAACAACGCAAACTTCAACTCCTAGAAGGTTGCCTATGCTGTATTAAGAAATATTTATTGAAATGTAATGATAGTTTGGATCCCAAACATTTTTATAGCTGGCTACACAAAATTCAGGTCTGTAATCTGTACGGATAATTGATATCGGAGGTTTAGTCAATAACCTGACTACTTGAAATTGAACGCATCATTTAAAGCGCTGAAAACCTAAATTGACCGGATTAATGAGCTAATTAAGCGAGTGCGATGGATGTGATGTTAACAAAAATGTTGAGTGGATTAAAAACACAAATTACATTAGATTCATTGAAGTTGAATAAAGAAGTTGTGATATAAAACATTAAACAGCAGGATGATTAGTAGATAGTTTCAAAACGGCTGGCAAAAAGACATGTCGGCCGAGATATTAGTAGTAGTGATGATGAACCTTGTTTTTTGGACACTAGAAAACAAAGGTTTACGTTCTTTGTTCTAAGGTGCATGTACTAAAACACGAAAATACAAAGTTGTTCGATGGATTTGGAGGCATCACAGTCACTATACAGTTTTTCATTAACTATAATCGGTGCAGTTGCTCTTTCAAACATATCTGCGCAGTTAACAACACTTTGCTAAAATATTTATGGGAAGAATTTTCTAACATAGTTAATTCTTCCACTAACTGAAAAGCCCATAACGGTTTCTGATGTATGCTTGCTATTGTGTGGTTGAGCGAGGAAAATCCTCTGAGCAAGAATGATCTGTGTTACAAGCTTAATTTCATCTTGCAAAATTTGTTCACAACTGTCACTGCAAGTACAAACTGCCACTGACAGCAAATTGAATACTTACAGATGTACGTGCCGAGGAATGATGCGAATAAGAAAGACATAATAGATATTGTTTAGCTATAGCTTTATTACGTACAAAGCTAAAGATTCTAATAAAGGGAGTGATGTGGGGTCAGCGTTTGTCCTTCATAATGTTGTTGGCAATGGGCGGACATATGAGACTCCGCTAAGTCCACTTCATGAGATTTAAGGTAAAACGGCATAGTTTTAGATCTGATTTTGATAGTGTGCTGAGTAACTAAGTTATAAGAAGGTGATTTCACCTCTATTTTTAGTATGTCAAGTGACCACGTAGAATCTTTATTGCTGGCTTAAGGTTCATTATTGGATCAGGTCAGGTAAGGTATGGGGGCATGCACTGTGCATTGCGCTGCTGCATCTACCATTTGTCGGTATCTGCACGGGTTGTCCTGGGTAACTCTTCGAGCAGTGTCTCTCTCAGTTCTCATCTTCGCGAAATACTTTCACATCCGCTGTGACCATGAGGCATGTGACCGACTAACACGAGCAGCCGCCCCAGCCTGATCCCGAGAGAAAAGACCACGGTACGCATGAACCAAATCGAAAAATCGTGCAATATGATCAAATATTGTTGACACTCTCGAATCGAACGAGTAATAGGACGCATCCCAGGTTGAATACGAAATCTGACCAAAGGTAAATTATAATTCTGCAAAGCGTCCTGGTACCGAAGGAGTTCAGACATCTCCTAAAGGCTTCAGACAGTGTTTCAGTTTCACTATTATAGAGCAGGACAGCGAGGACAAGAGACAAAGTCTCGAACATTTTTTTCGCATGCTCAGGATATCGACAGAGCCAAACACTCTTGGCCATCAAATCCACAACCACACCAGCACGCCCAAGTCTGTTTACGACTTCGGGCTTGCAGCATCAATAATTTCGGCATTCTTACCTATTCATTTCTTTTCTTTATTCTATTTTTCTACGCAGAGTAATATTTTCCAGGAAGTTTTATAATTATATTTAAGTACAGAAATTTTTGAAAGAATTGCAGGTGTATTGGACAAAGCGAATCATGCTGATGTTCTTGTTATTGCATAGCCTCACGTCCGATCTGATCTAACAGACAGATCAAAAGTGTTACCGTCAAGACAATGCCATCCGTAGAGCACAGAATAGGTTTAGTAAAGGATTATGTATGTAACAAGGAGGTATTAAGCATCAGAGACTGCAGAAGAATCAACGAGAGAAACAATGAAGGAAACAAGTTACTAGGAGCTTTTATTTAAAAAATTGTATTTAGGAATGGTCATGTTGCCAGTTTAGCCAATAAAAACACATTTGCTTCAGCTTTATTTATTTTTTACATTAATCTTAATTAAGATTAATGTGAAAAATAAAGCTGAAGCAAATTAACACCAAATATATAGTACGTGGGTTTTTATTGGCTAAACTGGCAACATGACCATTCCTAAAAACAATAACATCTGTTTCAACACACGATTTCACATCAAGAATCTTGCACAACAAATATATAAGCGTAATAATTTTAAAAATTGTTCTCTATGAAAGATTTAGCTTTGTGGAAGAATCAAACAGATTTTGTTTACATCAGAACATCGTTGATGCAGCAGGTCTATGATTACACCCAACCTACCAGCTGTGACCATTGAGTATTTTCATTTGGAACATTATAGATCAAGGATAAGATGTATGTTGCCGAAAATGTACGTAATTTTATAATTATAGCTATACGATAGCTATTTTTGGAAGGACGAACCATTATGTGCAACAAACCTCACTACTCGAAATGAGTTTGTCGAACGTTAGGTGCCCAAAGAGTAAAATATCTCGTATATATACCTGTTTCTATACTACCCACAAGGGGCTAAACACAGAGAGGACAAACAAGGACAGACAGACGGATTAAGTCGATTACATCGACCCCAGTGCGTAACTGATACTTAATTTATCGACCACTAAAGGATGAAAGGCAAAGTCGACCTCGGCGGAATTTGAACTCAGAACGTAACGACAGACAAACTACCGCTAAGCATTTCGCCCGGCTTGCTAACGATTCTGCCAGCTCGCCGCCTTAAATATATATCTCGTATATATATCTCGTATATATACCGTGAACCCAATGTGTGTGCCTGTTTGAGAGGAGAATTCTTGTGTGGATAGTCTTTTTGCCTTATATAGGGTAAATAATACTCATGTGGATACAAATAAAGGGTTACGAATAAGAAAACTCATACCGTACAGAAAATCAAGCTTAAAATCAAGTTTAAGTCTGTAGGTATAATCACATATTAGAACACAATAGATAATCGTATCTATATGGACACAAAGACATAACAACAGCAAATATGGAGAAGCGTAAGTGTATAACCATAAACGTATGGCAATAATACATACACAATAATAACCATAGTTACAGACACACTCAAACATATACATATACACACAATTCTATGATTTTTATATGCGTATATATTTGTGTTTGTAAGTGTGCGTGCGTGCAAATATATGCGTGTGTATATGGATGAATATACAAACATACAGATATGCGCGTGCGTTTTCATACACGCATACATAAATATATATATATATAGTATATATATATATAATATATATATCTATATATATATATATATATATATATATTATATATGTATATATATATATATATATAATATATATATATATAGTATATATATATATATATAGATATATATATATGTATATATATATATATATACATATATATATATATATGCATACACACACACACACACACACACATATATATATAAATAATATACATATACACAAACACATATGCGCACACACAAATTCGTACAAACATACGTGTGTACATAAAATCTTGCATGTATAAAATTGTGATAATAAAAAAGAAAGCGATGATGAAAAAGTAAATAAATACAGCAATGAAACTGGAAATTGTTTTTTATTGGTGAAAGCTTAAAATGAAATAAAAATTATTTTACATTGACATATTTATCACGCTGAACTGTATTTCACTTGCTATAAAAATTGTCTGCGCATATGTATGTAAATATTGTATGTATCTATGTATGTATGTATGCATTCATGCATGTATGTATGTGTGTGTGTGTGTGTTTGAGTAGGTAATACTATATATATATATATATATATGCGTGTGTGTGTTTTTGTGTGTATGTATATTTTATATATGTATATGAGGAATATGAAGGTATATATATTCATAAATACTGTCAACCGTAGTCTCATATATACATATATAATATAACATATACACACACAGGCATAGACATACATACATGTATATATATATATATGTGTATATATATATATATATACATATGTGTATACACACAAATATATATGTACATGCATGCATACAATAATATATATATATTAATTTATGTATATATATATATATATGACATATATATGTGCGTGCGTGCGTATGTATATATATATATATACATACACGCATATTTACATACATATTTGAATACAATGTATGATTCTACCTATTAAAGATATTTTTCTATTCGTATATATCTCTATTCTAATAATATATATTATCTACGCTCATACACATATATATATATATATACGTATAAAAAAACCCACACATATATGTATGCATTCATGCATACATAGATACATATATATATATATATATATATATATATATATATATATATATGTATGTATGTATGTATGTATGCATGTATGTATGCATATATATATGTATGTATGTATGCATGTATGTATGTATGTATGTATGTATGTATGCATGCATGTATGTATGTATGTATGTATGTATGTATTCATAGATGTATGACTTCATTGAATCGATTACTTATTGTTTTATATTACTTTAAATGTTCTTTCTCCATTTGTTTTTTTTTTTTTAGTTATTGTCGTTACTGTTGCATATTTGTTTAGCATCATATCGGGGATTGGTGCGGCGGCAATGGCGAGTACGAGGGCAGTCATATTGGCGGCGGCAGTGGTTGCGCTGCTGCTTGTGATTGTAGTGGTGTGGTGTGGTTTCTATGATATTATTAATATTTAAGATATTTTTATTAATTTTTTTTTATTCTATTGAATCTTAGATTATTGCAATTGTTATTTTCCTCGCAAAATAAACATATTTCATATATTTAAGATTTCGATTTTTCTCCTCTTTTTGAGCTTATTTGTGTGTAGTTTTGTAGATTTATTTGTATTTGTGTGTGTGTTTGTGTTTGTATATGTGTGTGTGTGTGTGTAAGCACGCGTGTGTAAATATTTGTTTGTTTGCGTGAATGTCTGCCTGTCTTATGATTGCTTCTGTGACAGTGTACGTATATGTGTATGTGTGTGTGCGTGTGTGCATGCGTGTGTGTGTGAGAGAGAGAGAGAGAGAGAGAGAGCGTGTGCGTGTGTGCGAGAGAGAGGAGAGAGAGAGAAAGAGCGTGTGTGTGTGTGTGTGAGAGAGAGAGAGAGAGAGAGAAAGCGTATGTGTGTGTTGTGTGTGTGTGTGTGTGTATGTTTGTGTGTGTGTGTGTGTCATTTGTTAGTTTTTCTCGTTTGTATTCTTTACTGCTGTATTCATTTACAGAATATACACACGACTAACGCATGCATAAACTCTCTCACAGATGCACATAAATACATATGCATGTATACTTTTAGTATCACTCACACACACATATATATAATTATTTTCACACGCACACTCATATATATATGCCCACATACAGTCACATATATCTATCGTTAAATATGCGTGTGAGACAGTTTATGCGTGTATGTACAAATATGCATATATGTATGTAAATATACATACATACATATATATATGTGTGTGTGTGTGCGTGTATATATATATATATCTATATATATATATATATATATATATATATATATATATATATATATACATACCTACATATGCATCTGATATATACTAATTCTCTGCTATATATCTCCCACACAAACACATCCTTACACATGCATATTCACAAATAACAACAATCTCCCCAGTAGATGTCAACACAACGGTTGTGTGTGTGTGTGTATGTGTGTGTGTGTATATGTGTGTGTGCATGCGTTCGTGCGTGCGTGTGTATGTACGCGCGTGTTTTAGAGAGAGTGGAGTGTGGGGTTTTAAGGACTGAAGGCTGAGGTGCAATGACCCGGTAAGCCTTTCATCTAACTGTAATTATTCAGGACTTCCTCTCATCTCAGAAGACTTTTATCTTCTCATTTTCATTCTTTCACCCATAACATTATGACAACAGTTATTCACTCTCACAAAACAGTTCTTTACTTATGCATTATTTTTATTGCATTCTTCTTGTGAGTAATTGTTGATGGCTGTTGCTGTTCTTCTTGGAGCCTAACTTGAACGGCATTTTTCACGTTTAAACACTTAATGACGGGTGCCAATGGGACAATATGTGAATTCCATTCGTAAACACATTATAATTATACTAATGCTTTTAAAATAAAATGCCACCATTAAGGATATTGTAAATCCATAATTTTCTGATGGAAAATCTTTAATATCGATGGAAGTATCTGCAAGACAACAATTCAGTCCGTTTATTAATTTTTTTTAAAGAAAAAAACATGCTAAAGAATGTTATATTTCTCCGAGAAGCATAGAGTACACTTTTTTGAACTCTTGATATATAGAGACGCTAACTCGATAAGGAACCGATCTATTTTTGTTCAATATTATTATCATTTATATTACAAATATGATGAGGTAAAGCATCTTTCTAAATATCTGAATATACATATAGTTTGCGAGGGATATGACTTACAAAATTCTTCGAACTAGTGCAGATTTCTCTGAGCACCCGTTTTTCACACATATCACTGAAATCATGAAAGTATTGCGTGTTTCTTCACTTGACAAGGTATGGATGAAAATGTTATGCATTTTCAAACGGATTAATTGGCAACCAATCAAATCTCATGCAAAACAATAATATTTCGATGTTTTAGAATATCTTTAGTTATAAATTGTTACGCTACAGGCCTTTATTAATTGCCTGAACAATCAAAAACATCAAGTTCAAAATTCTGATTCGAGAAGCTTCAGCTTCATATAAAATCGACATACATGTCGTATCATTTAAATACATTTTACATATTATTAAATAGAATCTAAACACACCTGCTTATGATATAAAATATTATATATTATGTGTGCGTGTATGTGTATGTGTCAGTGTGTGTGTTAATGTATATATGAGTATATTTATACAATTACACACACATATGTATATATACATGTATGTATATATACATATGTGTATGTATAATTCTAAAAAAAACGGAGAAAGAAAGCCAAGAATAAAAACACGGAAGGTAAAGAGTAATTGTTTTACGTTTCGAGCATAGCTCTTCTTCGGAAACAAGAAACATAGGAAAGTCCAAAGGAAAAAGAGAAGGAGGGGAATAATCGCCAACAGTCTACATGTAGTTATATTTATATGTGCATGTATATATATATACATATGCATTTACATAGACAGGCAGACAGACAGACAGATAGATAGATCGATAGATAGATAGGTAGATAGATAGATAGATAGATAGATAGATAGATAGATAGATAGATAGATAGATAGATAGATAGATAGATAGATAGACAGATAGATAGATAGATAGATAGATAGATAGATAGATAGATAGATAGATAGATAGATAGATAGATAGATAATGTGTCCTTTTTTATAGACAGTAGGGTGTGATTTGATGGCGATTTTAACTACAACTACTACGATTATCAGGTCAATAATCCGGCAGGGTTTCTGTTTGCATGAAAAATAGTATTGTATGTTCCCGGTACATTACAATACTCATTCGCTTACCCTGTCAACTCGAGTACAAAAAATAATATTTCTCCTAACTAGATTTAGGCTGAGATTCTAGAAGGCCGAGGCTGTTATATGAATTTTGTTTGGTGTTACAACTGTGATTAGCTTAATCTCTAAAAATCATCAAAGAATACGCTGAGAGGCTGGAAATTGCATTCTCTCGTAGGCACTACATGGCCAAACCACTTGAATCATAATCATACAGTCCTCCTTCTTCCAGATATGGTATCGCTGTATTTTTTTTTTTTTAGCCAACGGAGTTAACTCCTATAAGGTTGGAGCTTTGATAGCAGTATCGACTTACTTTCAACCTTATCATCCCAAATTTCTCATAGCAAACATGAAGAAAAAACCAAAGTAAACAAGAAATAAACAATTGGATTAGATTGGCGTGTTCCTGTCTAAGCAAGATATAATATGTTCTATTAAGAGGAGGGTAAACGGGGGGGGGCTGAATTAGACCTCTAATGCATCTATGCAATAATTTTAGATAATATTAGAGAATTTCGTGATCGTTTAATAGTGTATAAATTTATTTTTTTGTTACTAACATAAACACTATCATATTTCTTGTCAGGGGAGTCAAATATATTAGGTAACGGTTTGATTTATAAAGGGAAGCGTTCCTTTGATCAGTAGAACCGTATGCTACAATGAGTCAGTCATTAGCGTAATCTGCGATATTTACATCTCAGCAGGAATTTTACTGAAATGCTACAGCTCACAAATCGATGGTCATCAATGATCTCAAGATTCTCGTTAGCTATCTTTCTCTTATTAAATTTTTTTCTTCTATATTTGTTTGTATATTTAACTCGGTGTTATCTCCTCTGTTACCATATACATGTGTGTGTGAGTGTGTGTGTGGAGGGGGGGATAGAAAGGCTATGCTATCTTCACGATAAGCAGGTTACTTGGTGGGGTTGTTGCATTTTAAGGTAATGGGGGCTATAGATGCGCCTCTCTTAAAGAATAGATTTTTCATTCAGACGTCCTATACTGTTAATTTCGTAATATTGATGATGATGATAATGATGATGATGTTCTTGCTGGTGTCGTAGTTTTTATTATTGTTATTATCGTTGCTCTTGTCGATGGTGTTGTTCTTGCTGCTGCTGAGGAGGCAAAAGGCTTCCATAGAGAATTATATGTGCATGTAAATATATATATATATATATATATATAATATATATTATATATATATATATATATATATATATGTATGTATGTATTTACACATATATATATATATATGCATGTATATACATGTGTATGCATGTATCTATACATATATATATATGCAAGTATGTATATATAAATATACATATATAGGCATACATACATGCATACATACACAGAGGAGTAAATGTAAGGAAAAGCAAGTTAAACAGGTCGATATACAAATAATATTAAATGCTTTAAATACAAAAAAAGTATGTTGACATACAAGAAGGTCCGACTTACACAGGATCGAAATGATATCAAGAATTAAAGGGGTTGAAAAAGAGTAATAAAAATCCCAAAAGCTGTTTATCCAAAATAATGGTTGTAAATTGATTTCATAGTCGGATGATACGATCCTCCGTCTTCAGGGAACAAATCTTACATTGACAGAAATCTTACGTTGACAGAAAAGAGAAACCATTTTTATATAGATGGCCACTTATTGTAACCACCGAGTAGATTCTACTGTTATATTGTAGTATTTCAGACTCTGGAAACCAGACAAAACCGGCTGCACGGAGGACAGCCGCCAAGCACTGATGGCCAAGTCTATCGTAAGTGTCAGATTGTTCTATGTTTATTAACAATTCTCCCTATAATTATGCAACTTGTCATGGATAGGTGTACCGAGGACAGTTAATGCCTGTGCCTTCTCCCACTACCGATAGGCATCTGTTTCTTCGTGCTTTGGCCAAAATCTTGAGCTATGCAGGCTATATTGATATGAGCGGTAATTGTCGAGGATGATACTCACTTCTTATTA
>NC_042997.1:174714570-174717611 GCF_006345805.1 Octopus sinensis
GTAGGTAGGTGGGTAGGTAGGTAGGTAGGTAGGTAGGTAGGTAGGTAGGTAGGTAGGTAGGTGTTTAATTTAAACAAAATTGGTTCCTCGTGACTTGTGTTTTACGTTACCATGATCGTTAGACGATTGCAGTGACGTGTAACTTGAGCTGTGATGAAGGAATATTGAACATAATGAAATCCTTGAGTTCTATCTTCAACATTTCTTTCACAAAAATTAACACTTGAATATTTTATATACGCAGTGGTGGCAGTTTTTTTTCTTTAAAATGTCTTTCAAGCAATTTCTCGTCAATTGATAAACCCGTTTAAAAGAAAAGCTGGTGTAACATATTACAAACAGTACACGAATCAAAATCACTGTAAGAAGATATTTCTTTGATAATACCACAATATAAATAGAAACTCAAGGAAAGTAAGAGAATAAAGATGAGCTGCAAAAGCTTTATTAATACAAAGCAATCAGTAATGCAGCGAGCTGGTAGAATCGTTAGCTCGCTGGCCAAAATACTTAGAGGCATTTCGTGGATATTCATGTTCTGGGTTCAAATTCCTCCAATGTCGAGTTTGCTTTTCATGCGCCGGAGTTGATAAAATAAGTAAGAGTTGAATACTAAGGACGTAATCGAAATTGCCCATCCCTAAAATTGCTAGCCTTGTGACAAAATTTGCAGCCAGTATAAAGCCGCTGGTTTTCAACTGTGGTCCATGTGGCTCCTGGAGCTTTTTTTTTTTTTAGGTCCACACAAGCAAAACTGTATATTAGGGATCTCTAACGCTTTACATAATTCAACATGTTTCTGGCCATTGAAACATGTTCTCTCCGAGAGTTATATTGAAAACCTACACAAGAGAATGTATAAAAATAATACAGGGATTTTGAAAGAAGTATCTATAAAGTAGTTTTAAACATGAGGTGGCTATGGGGATCTATCAAAGTAAAAAGGGGATCAAAGGGATTCATAAGCTAAAAATGGTTCGGAATCACTGAATATTAGTCAATATATTAAGGCGGCGAGCTGGCAGAAACGTTAGCACGCCGGGCGAAATGCTTAGCGGTATTTCGTCTATTTCTGAGTTCAAATTCCGCCGAGGTCGACTTTGCCTTTCATCCTTTCGGGAGCCAATAAATTAAGCACCAGTTACACTCTGGAGTCGATGTAATCGATTTAATGTCTTTGTTTGTCCCCTCTATGTTTAGCCCCTTGTGGGCAATAAAGAAATATGAATATTAGTCAAAAATGAACACAGAAAAACGGAAACCAAGAATGAGTATCTGTCAGGAAAAGTTAACAGCTAGCAAGTAATTCTATTTTATCCAGGGATGAGGATTTTATGAATTATAGCATAATTAAGATTGATTTTGCTGTCTACTATCAAAACGCATCGAAGAGTAATCGCCACAACTCCATACGATAAGCCGGGATAAAGACGGTCTATTATACTAGTGGTATTAGAAAGTTATCGTTCAAACTAAATATAAAAGACTTATATGGGGCTATAACAAATAATTATTTAAAAAATAAACTGATTAAACTCGAACACAGTCGTGTCATCAACATGACATCTTTTACACAAACTTCAACAAGCGCGTGTGAGAGTGCACATATTCACACATAATATACAAGCATATGTTGATGTATGTGTGGGAGGTGTTTATTTATAAGTAGGCTAGGGTATTTCCAAGGAAGCACTCGACCCGAATACTGGGCTATCAACACTGTCGGGTTTCAAACCAATGCCGGAATTCCTCATGTGTAGAAAATCCAAGTTTCACGACGATTACACCGTAAAGTGGGTTTGGCGAAGAGTAAAAAATCCAAATGATAAAATGAAGACAAAGAAAATTCTTTAACACATCCTTAATGGTTAAAGACATATATATATATATATACATGTGCATGCATACTTAAACATGTATAGTAATAAACAAACACACATAGACGCTCACACACACACATGCACATGTACATACTTATAGGCATACGTGTGTGTGTGTTCCACAAAGTATAAAATTTATAAGCGCCAAAACAGTCACTCCAACGGGCGGACGGAGAATGGAAATTAGAGAGGGGCATCTCGTGCGGATGGCTTTATGATAAACAATTAAATTAGCTAACATGTCGGTGCATACATACATACATACTACATACATACATACATACATACATACATACATACACACTGACACAGACGCAGACACACACATATATATGTAGGTGTATTAGGTGTATATATATAATATATAAATGTATATAAATATATATGTACACACACACACCACACACACGCATGCATACCTATGTACAAATATATACACATCCTTTTTTCTCAAGTGCATTCTGTATATTAATTATATATATTTAATACGCCCCTTGGAATTCTAATGAGTGTTGTTAAATAATATTTTCATTATTCAACTTCCTAAAGATAATTCTAGAGGTCTTCAATAAAATAGTGAACAACATCGTTTTTAAAATGTACTGGTAGGAGAAGGGCTACTGACTCAACTTACATACCATTCATTCTGAATGTATAGCACATGATCACGAGACGGACATGAAACAAAACCGGGTATAACATAATTTACATACAATTATACAAACACGTATGTTCACACACAGAAGCACACAGCCATACACACACAGATACGCAGAGAGACAGACGCGCACCCAACGTCACACAAACTGATGTATGCAATGATATGGTTATGCATAGACATATGCATGCATGAGAGAGGAAAGTGAGAGAGTGAAAGAGAGTGTGGCAGCGTGAATATGTGTTTCTGTGTGAGTGCCTGCCTGAATGTGTGTGTGCGTGTGTGGAGAGAGAGAGAGAGAGAGAGAGAGAGAGAGAGAGAGAGAGAGGGAGAGAGGTAGCATTCTTACCAACCACATGGTTCAGTCTCACGGCGTGGCACCTTGGGCAAGTGTCTTCTACTATAACCTCGGCCCGACCAGAGCCTTGTGAGTGGATTTGGTAGACGGAAACTGAAAGAAGCCCGTCATATATATATATATATAGTATACAATGCCTGTTATG
>NC_042997.1:174717711-174735211 GCF_006345805.1 Octopus sinensis
ACCCACACTATATATATGTATATACATACATACATATATGCATACATGCATACATACAGTTGCAATACAACTTGAACTTCTCTTATTCTTTGACTGCAATTTTTACGTATCTTTGCTTTGTCAAGATGTATAATGCATGTATATATCTATGTGTGTGTGTGTGTTTATGTATGTATGTATGTATGTATGTATAATGTATGTATGATTGTTCGAGATTAGGAATGTTCGTGTTTGATGTGTATGTAAATATATATGCATCCGGTACTATTCATATATAACGTTGTACATTTTATTATAGGTCTGTGCATATCTACAAGATCGAACAGATTCATGTCATAATATGCAGAATACAAAAATGCACGTAAGTAGCCGGGTACCCCGTGGACATCCACCTCTGTAAATCTTCGCTCGCAATGTCAGCCATTATATATCTATATATATAAAACTCTAGTTGTGTGAGTGTCTGTCCCCTTCGATTTAGATTCCTAACTCCTCCCACATTTTGCGGTGCAGTTTAACCAAATTCGGGTATCTTATAGTCGTGATTCATATCGAGCCCGTCTGACTATTAGCGCGCGTCAACGATGAGTCTACGATTTTAAAAATAATTTAACATCATTTTTTATTCCATTTTAATGCATAAAATGCATCGTATGTCGATGGCGGCGGAGTTGGCGTCCACGCTCACAGCTGCACTGTTTGCTTCTTCCCCTTCCCTCCCTCGTGAAGCTGTGGGGAAGGGAGTGTAAAGAAATCAACGTCGTAATGCGTTGTGAAGGAACCGCGTTCTTTTAGAACAACGACTTCATGGCTTGAAGACACCAAAACAAAAATGCTAAGAAAGCCCGAATTATAAGGGAAGTAACTCTCTAAAATGCTTATATAGTTATTTCCCTTACAAACCCGAGCAACGCCGGGCGATACTGCTAGTATATATATATATATATAATACAAAATGGGACAAGGACGCGAAACATTCGGACAACTAGGTGATACAGAAAGGGACAACAAAACATCCAGATAGACGATACAAAAAAACACAAGGACGGGTCATTCGAAGCTTTCTATCCTCAGTCAAGAACCGGATCATCCTCACAATTTCGGCTGATTAATCTTGAGATTGCTCCAATCTGGCCAGCCCCAAGGCAAAACTAAGCTAAGAGCATTAGATTCCTTGGAAGAAAACATCGAATGTATACGAAAACAAGGACAGAAAAACAATTATAAATACAAAATACAATAAAAATAATAACAGGACATAACAACAGGTGTCTTTCGACTGGGGACGAATTGAATTCAGCTGGCGTGTGTGGAAAGGAAGCCTTACGGCAGAGATACAAAACTTTCATAAACACAGGGAAGAATATCGATGTTGCAATGACCACGGTCAGATGCAAAAAGAGGGATAGCAGTCTGGCTTATCGGTCAAGGTAGGTAGGAAGCCGAGTAGCTGCGTACGTATGTACGTATGAACGTACATGTCCGTGTGTGCTATTCTGTTATTAGAACGATGTAAAGGACGATAGATTGGGAGACTCAAAGTTTCGGACAAAATGCTTTGTGATATTTCCTTAAGAATTTTTGTATGCTCTCTTCAGCTTCTGTCGAGGTCTACTTTGCATTTCCTTCTTTCGAAGTCTGATAACATAAAGGTGGGTGGATTTGGTAGGCAGAAACTGAAAGATATCCGTCGTATACATGCATATGTATAACATATAGTACATATATATATATATATATATATATATATATTATCATATATAAATATTATGCGTTTGTGTGTATGTTTGTGCGTCTGTGTTTGTCCCCCAACATCAATTGACAACCGATGCTGGTGTATTTACATCCCCGTAACCTAGCGGTTCGGCAAAAGAGACCGATAGAATAAGTAATAGGCTTACAAAGAATAAGTCCTGGGGTCAATTTCTTCGACTAAAAGTGGTGCTCCAGCATGGCCGCAGTCAAATGACTGAAGCAAGTAAAAGAGAGTAAAAGTGAGTGTGTGAGTGTGTGCGTGCGCGCGTCTTTGTCCTCGCCTACCGCTTCACAACCGGTATTGATTTGTTTACGTACCAGATTCGAAAAACAGGTACTGTCGCCAATTTGATCGATTTGGGCGTCACCTCTTTCAGGTGATGCTCTAATGCCCCCAACATGTCCGCAGGCCAACGAATGAACAAGTAAAAAGAATATAGAAATCTTGCTAGAAATAACATCAAAATCTCTTTCTCTCTCTCTCGAAATAAATCCTAACATTATAAAAAGAAAGAGAGAACATTCGAAAATGTAATCCAAGGTACATTAAGCCCGAAGAAAAACAATGGAATGGGATTGTCAAACCTGAAATAGCCTGGATTGTAATTCTTTTCGATCAGGTTTAATCTGGAACTTCACAATCAACAATAACTTATATCTGTTTCTTTATTACCCACAAGGGGCTAAACACAGAGGGGACAAACAAGGACAGACAAACGGATTAAGTCGATTACATCGACCCCAGTGCGTAACTGGTACTTAATTTATCGACCCCGGAAGGATGAAAGGCAAAGTCGACCTCGGCGGAATTTGAACTCAGAACGTAACGGCAGACGAAATACGGCTACGCATTCCGCCCGGCGTGCTAACAGTTCTGCCAGCTCGCCGCCTTAATCAACAATAACTTATATCTGTCGGTCCAGACCGTTGAGAGTTAACTTGATCATCCAACGGTGTATCTGAGTGTCTCTCACTCTCACCCTTTCTTTTTCTTCCTTCCTTCCTTTCTTTCTTTCTTTCTTTCCTTCTTTCTTTCTCGCTCTCTCTCTCTCTCTCTCTATGTTTGTGTGTCTGTGTGTGTGGGGGGGGGTGGGTGGGGGGGTGAATCATCCACAAGTCAGGAAAAAGTGCACTCGTATATCTGTCAATAGAGTGGGTATATTACACGAAATGTACACTATCGTATATATCTAATATGGCCGATCTTGCCAATCGGTTTCACGCTCAACAGCGGTAGCCCGGCTACCTCCGATGATTACTCTCATCAAAGGAAGCCTGGCTACTTCCGACGATGTATGTATCATTTGTTCACACACACATAAACACGCGCGCACGCAGACACACACACACACACACACACACACACACATATATATATACATATATAACCAGCCGAAATTGCAAAGATAATCTGGAACTTGACTGAGGATAGAAAACTCCGAATGACCCGTCCTTGTTTTCTTTATATCGTCTGTCTGGATGCTTTGCGTTCTTGTCCCATTTTTGTATTATATATATATATATATATATATATACATACACATATATATATATATATATATATATATATAATATATATATATATATATATACATACACACATACATATATATATATATATATATATATATATATTATATATATATATATATATACATACATATATATATATATATATATATATATATATATATATATATATATATATATATGATATATATAACATACATATAAATATATATATGTATGTGTGTACATATATATATATATATTAGAAGGAATGAGGTAATCAGAAGATCGGATGGTTCATATTTACAGATATTTATTTATATATTACATTTTTTACATATATATATCATATCATTCAGATCATATCATTCAGATCATTAGCGCTTTCTCCCATTCTAGTGGGGTTTTCAAATCAAAATAATTCCTTTGTGGGGAATTTTAATCAAAATGATTAAAATTCCCCACAAAGGAATTATTTTGATTTGAAAACCCCACTAGAATGGGAGAAAGCGCTAATGATCTGAATGATATGATCTGAATGATATGATATATATATGTAAAAAATGTAATATATAAATAAATATCTGTAAATATAAACCATCCGATCTTCTGATTACCTCATTCCTTCTAATATATAATACCTGTACATCATCTCCAAACCTTCAATATATATATATATATATCATATGTATATATTACATATACGACTGAACTTTTGGGCATTACAGATCTGCAGACGAAGGCGGCAACCATTGATAACATCAACATTGTGGAAGCAGATGTAACAGCAGCCATAGACTAAATGTTCTTAAACTCAACAACTGGTCCCGACGGTTTCCCAGCTATTCTACTGAAAATTGGCTGTAGGCAAACTACTTCTGTTAATATTCCAGAGTTTCCTCTCAAGTGTTAAATTTCTTAAAAGGTTATAAGAAGACCTTATGTACACTATCCATAAAGGCGGGAGCAGTGTAGAGGCTAAAATATTAACTAGAGACCCATCTCTCTGATTTCATATATCAGTAAAGTCATGGAACGAATCATCAGAAACTGATAACGTTCCTAGAAGAAAATGGCATACTGAACGATACTCAGCATGGCTTCCGTTTAGGAAGAATCTGCCTCACACAGCTGTTATGGCTTTATGACTGTGTTATGAAGCAGCAGATCAACTGTTCAAATGCTGATGTGGTATATCTTGACTCCGCAAAAGCCTTTGATAAGTTGGATCATGGCATGGTATGCCAAGGTGTGGGGCATAGCTGCTAAACTATGAGTGTGTCTAAATGACTTTCTAAAAAAATAGCTTTACTATCACTTCCAAAATTCTTATTGATTACATGAAATGCCAAATCCCTAGATTATTACAGAAGAAATCGGTTGGTCTTTAGATAATCGATTTAGATTTACTAAAATGTAGAAGTCAGGCAGTTGCAGCCAATAGTGCCTTCTCAAAGGAAACAAATTCTGAGTGCCGTCCTTCAGGGAACTGTCTTATGGGCATTATTGGTTATAGTAGCTCTCTTAGACATGCCCACTCAGACAATCACTGTCACTAGCTCCTCCGTGATACGAAATTATCACAAGGAATAAAGAACACAGACAATGTCTGAAGACTACAACGGGACTTATATGCAGTATACAAATGGGCTGAAAAAGGAAACATACAAATTAATGATGAAAAAATTCAAATACTGGTCTATCAACACGAAAATGCATAAGAGCCTACATATACGCTGTAATCCCAAAGTCAAAGAAAATGAGACTTGGGGATCAGTATGTGTAATGATGCATCATTTAATATGCACATCACCAATATGGCAACAAAGAGCAGTTTACAGAACGGTTACTAATGTCCTTCAGGAAAGAGGGCAAGGAGCCATGCTGACCTTGTAGAAGACGTTTGTTCTCAGCCGCTTGGACTACCGTTTTTATCTGCGGTCAACATATAATGCCAGATTAACTGTGTAGCTTGAAGCAATCCAACGTTGCTACACTGAGAAGATTGTAACAGTGTAGCAAATGAACTACAGAGAGTGACCGAAAAAAACTACGACTTTACTCTCTGGAGCGAGGACGAAAGAGATGTGTAATTATCTATATGTAGAAAATTTGGGGAGGGTTAGTGCCTAATTTAATCATCAAGTGCTTTACAAATACCCGAACTGGATGCCATTGCGATGTACCAAAGGTACCGTCCGTCCCATCTGAAGTCAGAAACAGGTACTACAATATATTAGAGCCCCGAGGGCCCACAGCTCTTTAATACTCTGCCAAAAACTTAAGAAACTTCCCCAATGTGGATGTGGATTTCTTCAAAAAGGAACTGGACATTCTCTTATCCCCGATACAACAAAACCAACGTCCCGACTTGAATAACAGGTGGGGGCAGCAGTGTCGAACTCCCTCATACACCAAATGCGCCAACAATCAGGGTAAAAGCATATGCAGGAATGGTGATATGAAATCCCACCACCCTGAAGAAATCAGCCAATAAGGAAAGCTGTAAAAAAGATACAAATTCACGATGATACTTCAGCATGATTACAGCCGCATTGCTGAAACGAATAAAGTAAATAAAAGATATATATATATATATATATATATATCAGCATGGCTATATTTGACTGAAATGTCTTCGATCTGGTCTAAATCGGGAATAAACTGCAAAAACAAATAATTGTCACACACAAAAAAAAAAAAATTAATGGCATCACTATAAATAAAAAGCTGGCACATTGTATAATGTAATCCATGGTGTACTATACCCAAACAAACAAAAAACAATAGAGATGATTATGGCTGGAATGCGTTTGATCATAGGTCTGGTCAATGAGGGCTGACTCAAAGCTCAACTACTACTACTACTACTACTACTACTACTACTACTACTACTACTACTACTACAGCTACTACTACGGCTACTGCTACTGCTACCGAAAATAATTGTAGTTTCAAAAAGGAAAAAAGTAAACAATAAAATTACATTAAGCGACTACAACTGCATCTACTACTACTACTACTACTACTACTACTACTACTACTACTACTACTACCAACAATAGCAATAACAACCACTACCACAATTTCTACTATGAAAATGCTAACAACAGCAACAACAACAAAAAGTTCAAGAACAAGAAGAACAACAAGTAAAATTTGACAGCAAGTGTTATGATTGATGGCTAAAAGCTATTTTTATATTGGCGAGATTAGAGACGATATTATAATGAACATGGTGCTTGGTCAGTGGAACGAGATTAGGCAAGCTTTAACAGGAACTTCTTCTTTATAATTGAACTGCAGAAATCAATAGTACTATTATCATTATTATTTTATTTCATTTTATTTTATCTTATATTTCATTTTATTTACTTTTTTTTTCATTTTTTTTCTTTTCTACTCTCCTCTTCGTTTCGAAATCATTATTACAGCAGTCAACTTTTTATTCCTTCCTTTTTTTTTTAAGAGAGGGCACAAGTGGTAAAGAGTTGCATAAGAGGATTTGTTATTATTATTATTATTATTATTATTATTATTATTATTATTATTATTATTATTATTATTATTATTAAGACAAAGGCAGAATCGTTAGAACGCCAGGCAAAATGCTCAGGGGCATTTTATCCTACTTTACATTCTAAATTCAAATTACGCCGAGATCGACTTTGACTTTCATCCTTTCGAGGTCCATGAAATGAGTACTAGTTGAGTTCTTGGGTTGACGTAATCGACTTACTCCTCCCCTTAAAATGCTGGTCTTGTGCCAAAATTTGAAACCATTGTTGATATTAGTATCAGTATTACAAGAACTAAAACAGAAATGTAACCAACAGCGCTGGTAAACAAAACATATGAACTGGCTCAAGCCAAATAAAATTATATTTGAGTGTGAGAAGACAGCAGTAATAATGCTTCCTGACATCATGGCGGAACGAGCAAAAGAAAAAAGAGCAGTCTATTTCAGTTGTTTCCCTAAGGACCAGGCGAACGTGCCACAGCTATCAAGTGGAGAAAGCGGCTCTAAATGATGTGGCCCTCATGCAATGTGTAGGACTGTTTGACAGCATCGAGCTTCTCTTCAAAAGTGAGGACCACGCGCGAAAACATTATGTGGTACTCCGTTGGAGTGAAGAGTGTGTCTTATACTGACGTACCTCTCATGAACTATCAAGCTGAAGATATTGAGTGTTCACCAGGCAGGAATATTTGGTGGATCTAGGCTTGCGTTCTCCTCTAGGATTTGGACACACTCATTGGGGTCAAACACAGCAACAAAGGAGTGAGCCGAGATGAACATATAGATTCTGCTCCAGGTGAAGTCTGAGATCATTGGGAAAATCTCAGACTTTATACAGCTGTCCAACAGGATCGAGCTTCATGTAATTATAGAAGATGAAAAAGTACAGTATACGATCCTTGTCCACAAGCCACCTAAGAGCTTTCTTTTGAAGCGGTGGCTTTGCACCTCCTATTTTGGGGAGGTGAAAAGCCATCGCTACAACAAACACCGCGTCCTCAACAGCATTCACAACAAACACAATATGCCACACCAACAGCAAGGTCAATAACATAGCAGCTGAGACAACAGCAACCCTCAACAGCACTATCACAACCACTTCCACCACAATCAACAAGAAAAACAGCAAAAAGGACCGTTAATAACCCCCACCCCCGCAGAACGTCCCTCTTTTCGCCCCCCATGCACGCCCTCACATACAGATGCTCACACTCAAACACACACACACACACACATACACACACACACACACATCTACGTCTGAGATAGATTTTGTAGAAACTGGTGCTTCTTCATCTCGAAGTGAAGATGAAGGAAAACACAAAAAAAAGGCATACAAGGAAAACGTTATCCAACACCAACACATGCCCCAGAAAATGCAACGAACTCAACTCTCAAATACAGATACAATCCATAACATTTACCTCCAACACCACAACCCCCAACTCAAATATTGGCACCACAAAAGGAAATCGTAAACAAGAACAACAATCAGCCAGAGTGACATAAAACTTCATGCTAAGGAAACCAAAAATAATTATTAGGAAAACTATTTATTTATAGAATTTGGTACGCATGCAAACACATAGCAAAATGCTTTTCAATAAAACCACCATCAGCAGCCTCGATACGGCTTCTGAAACAACGAAATGTGCTGACCAGGCAATCTTTATTCTTGTTGGCTATAACATTCTCAGTTAACAAACATCAACTAGCCCTTGGTATTGTGGGCAAGCTTGTTTGTCACCTTCCTAACAAAGCTTTCTGGGCATCGTAGCGTATAGACTTTCATGGATTCGTACGTTTGTTTTCTGATTGTTATATCAAGTCTCAGTGAAAGTAAAATAAAAGCTTTCTGGACGCCTTAGATTATAAACTGAGTACTTCTAAACGTAGTTGTATATAAGCTTTGAGTACCGTAAAATATTGATTTTCTGGGCGCCGTATGAGTGAGGCGTTTTAAGCACTATAGGATGTAGGCTTTATGAGCACAAAACATATAAGCCTCCTGGGCAACGTAAGCTATAGCCTTTCTGAATAGTTTAGGATATACACATTTTGAGGACCATAGACTTGAGGCTTATGCGCACTATAGAATATATGCTATCAGGTCAACACGGAAGGATATAAACCTTCTGAAGACATAGGCTTTATGAAGGCCATACATTAGCTCACTGAGCACCGAAAAGTATAAAATTTGAGTGCTATAACAGGAAAAGTTTCTGATATAGGAGTGGCTGTGTGGTATGTAGCTTGCTTACCAACCACATGGTTCTGAGTTCAGTCCCACTGCGTGACACCTTGGGCAAGTGTCTTCTACTATAGCCTCGGGCCGACCAAAGACTTGTGAGTGGATTTGGTAGGTGGAAACTGAAAGAAGCCCGTCGTATATATGTATATATATATATATATATGTATGTGTGTGTATGTGTTTGTGTGTCTGTGTTAGTCCCCGCCCCCAACATCAATTGATAACCGATGCTGGTGTGTTTACGTCCTCGTAACTTAGCGGTTCGGCAAAAGAAACCGATAGAATAAGTACTAGGCTTACAAAGAATACGTCCTGGGGTCGATTTGCTCGACTAAAGGCGGTGCTCCAACATTGGCCACAGTCAAATGACTGAAACAAGTAAAAGAGTAAAAGAATAAAAGTGTAATTTTGCAGGACAAAAGCTTTTCGCGGATCCAGATTATATAAAGATACAAGTACTAAGCCATCTTAAATTTAGAGGCGATTTTGAAATTTCGCTAAGTACTTCACTCCAGTTGCAGCAGATGAGATGACGTCAAGCTGTCTTAACTAGCAACATTTTAGTTAGCCTTAGCACTATAGCGTAGATACGTGTACGCTACAAATAAACAAGGAAACGCTTGTATTTATATAATCTACCTATTTCTTTACTACCCACAAGGGGCTAAACACAGAGAGGACAAACAAGGACAGACAAACGGATTAAGTCGATTATATCGACACCAGTGCGTAACTGCTACTTAATTTATCGACCCAAAAGGATGAAAGGCAAAGTCGACCTCGGCGGAATTTGAACTCAGAACGTATCGGCAGACGAAATATGGCTACGCATTTCGCCCGGCATGCTAACTTTTCTGCCAACTCGCCGCCTGTATTCATATAATCTACCAGTGCTAAGGTTATCTCCTTTACTGAATATTTCTCTGTTGCCAGAATGTTTAATTGCCAGATACCCACTTCTTGCATTTGTAGCATTTGCTCATTCTTAAAAACCGCTTCCATATACTGAAGAGTTACCGCCCTTCGCTAGTGATTTGAGTACCTCTGTTGCTGCTGCTGTTTTTGTTTTTTTTTCCATATATATAAAGTCGTTGTAATTTAGACCCTGAGCAACTCTGGCTAAGCAGATTTATGCTCAAATGTATTCAAACCATGATCAAGCTGTTTGTGTTTTTCCGTGTGCAGAGAACCCAAGGCTGCATTATGCTTCCAATGTGTCCATTTTAAAGGTTTTAAGGTGCAATGTAAGGATGGTTTAACTGTTACTTCTAGCAGATCTATCAACCACATAGAGGCACCCTCGTTAACTCAAGAACGTTGGTAGATGTAATTAGGGTATTGGAAGTTGCGTGTGTACGTCTATGCATGTGTGTTTTTATGGACATTTGTGAACTGGAAAAAGAGAGGGAGAAAGAGAGACGGGAAGGAGAGAAAGATTGAGAAAGAGAGAGAGAGGAGGGAGAGGGTGGGAGAGGGGAGATATAGGGGAGAAAGAGGGTGAGAGTAATAGAGTGAGGGAATGGAGGAGGGAGTAGGAAATTTAAAAGCAGAAACAGGAATAAACTTGCAGAAGTTAAACACACGTACACACACATGCACACACACATACACAAGCACACACAGACACACACACACACACACACTCACACACACACACACAAGTACACACAGAGACACACACATATAGACATGCAACAACACATACACACGATGCTTGTAACACGAAGGGGAGAAAAAAATTAAATAAAGCAGATTAATATTCCATGCACCACCACCACCACCACCACCACCAATATCACCATCACCTACAACCCCCACCTCGCCCCACCCCACCCCACCACCTTCATTTACCACTGCGGCTCTGTAACCAATCGATCTACTACAATTACAGTCGCTACTACCATGTTAACATAAATTAAAATTAATTAATGAAAACATCTCCTTTGTTGCTGGTGTTCTTGCTGTTGTTGTTATCGTTGTTGTTGTTGTTGTTGTTGTTGTTGTTGTTATTGTTGTTGTTGTTGTTGTTGTTGTCGTCGTCGTCGTCGTCATCGTTGCTGGTGTTGTCGTTGCCCTTGTGCGGGTTCTTATTCTTGTTGCTTTTGTTGTTGTTGCTTTTGTTGTTGTTTTTGTTGTTGTTGTTGTTGTTGTTGTTGATGATGATGAGGATGATGATGATGATGATGATGATGATGATGATGTTGTTGTTGTTGCATGGCAAAGGCAAACTAACAGTTTGCAAAGAAGCATGGTGGCAATAGAAATTGGTTGGGGAGGGGGTCAAGTTTCTTTTTGACAGTTTCAATTGCATTCTCTCTATTTTCTCCTTGCGGTCGGACTCATGGACATGTATTGGAGAGAACGACAATGCGACACCCACCTTGATACACGCACGTATTTACTGAGAGAGAGACAGACAGACAGAGACAGAGACAGAGACAGACAGACAGATAGACAGAGACAAAGCGAGAGACAGACAGAAAGAGAGAAACAAAGAGCAAAGGTGCTGAGAAGGAAGCATGCTTAAGAGGGGTTAATAGCAGAGTGAAGAACTGGTGTTGTGCTTAGCCCTAAGTCCGCCCCAATGGAGCAGCCTTCCGATCAAAGGCGTTCCATTCGTAATCACCGTGCTTTGACTCCAGACTACATTATTCAGAGTAATCTGGTGCTACTCCATGCAACATGTCCTTCAATGTTTAAAGATCTCAGATCAGTGTTTTCTTAAATTTTTCTCCGCATTACTGATTCACTATTTCGATTCCTCACTCATCCTCATCCATCACAATTAAAAAATCTTAGTTGTGTACACAGTAGAATTCAGTGCATAACATTAATAGCTTCACATTAATATAAAGCAGTATTTCTCCATTGGGGTTCGTATGACATTTGAGGCTCCATATAAGGCTTTTGGGGAACCATGCAAGCAAAACTGCATATTGAAAATCCACAGTAGTATTCTAAGCATCAATGTGTAAAAGCGCGTATTTTATTAACCCTCTATATTCACCAGATATTGCTCCTTTGGATTTCCACTTATTCAGGTCTCTGCAGAATAGTCTTAATGGTAAAAATTTCAATTCCTTGGATGACGTAAAAAGATACCTTGATGAATTCTTTGCTATGAAACCACCTCAATTCTGGGAAGAGGATATTTTCAAGTTAAAGGAAAAATGGAGACGCATTGTGCAACAAAATGGTTCATATTTGGTTGATTAAAAATGTAACGGCAAGTATTTATTGACCTTTTTCTTTCCTTTAAAAATCGGCACGAACTTTCCGGACAACCCAGTATAAACTAGTTATAACCATGGTTATGATTATTTTACCATAGTAAAATAGTAACTTAAACAAAACTTGACTTAAACAGGATTCGAATAATCCTATCAGGTGGTGCTATTAAGTTAGACATGGCCTGGACCAATCTTTGGTCGAAACATATCTAAGTTTATCTAAGTTTATCTAAGTTAATCAAATGAATACATAACTAAAAAATGGTTGAGAACGACTGATATAAAGACTGATTTAGCTCCCAGTCAATTTTAACTGATCAAATCTATGATGAAAGGCATTCCAGCTATGACTGTACCATATTCTTCTTGTGTTCAGAAAAACCA
This sequence comes from Octopus sinensis, assembly GCF_006345805.1. Classification (NCBI taxonomy): domain Eukaryota; kingdom Metazoa; phylum Mollusca; class Cephalopoda; order Octopoda; family Octopodidae; genus Octopus; species Octopus sinensis. The sequence goes on from NC_042997.1 coordinate 174,730,361, forward strand.
GAGTGACATTATCCAACAAACGCGTCCTTTTTTAAGGCTGTGATGTAAAGAAGATTCAACGGTTCCCAGAGATCGAACGAACACATTGATGGTCCCTCGTTGAATTATTAACAATATATTAACACTAACGTGTTTAAATCAACGTTGAGGAAAGTAAATTTAACAAAAGCAGTGCATTAATCCCCACTAGATACCACAAATTACCCATACAAATCCCAAATTCAATCCCTAGACTCCGGGAATTTCCCCCAATTATAGAATTGCGGCGTGGGGATTTATTTTGTGATGGATTTTGCTACTATTTCTAAGAAGAGCGATCTTTTGTTGACTGAAGTGGAACAAAAGTTATTTGATTACCTATAGTTGAATAGTTGAATATTTGTTATTTTGTAAAAAAGATTTGGTAGTCTTTAGAATGTTTGCTTGGGGATTATTTTCAAGATCGTTTCACCATTATTTGCACCTTGCAAAAACCCCTTCCTATCCACCTTTCCCATTCCAACCAAATCTCCCAACCTGTCTTATCAAACCACCAAACTATTAAATGCTGCTGTTCTTTGATTGCCTGCTCAATTGAAGACGCAAATTTTAATAAAGCTTATGTGTCGTGGATGATGCGAATTCTGACGTTTCTGACTAGGTTCTTTCCTCGGGTAGTAGTAGTAGTAGTAGTAGTAGTAGTAGTAGTAGTAGTAGTAGTAGTAACCAGCAGCAGCACCAGTAGCAGCAGCAGCAGCAGCAGCAGCAGCAGTAGTAGTAGTAGTAGTAGTAACAGCAGCAGCGCCACCCGCAGCAGCAGCAGCAGCAGCAGCAGTAGTAGTAGTAGTATAGTAGTAGTAGTAGTAGTTCATAACCAGTTGAGGGTCAGCTTCTTTACCCCGAATGACGTTTTACAATTGCCCCTTCTTTTTACAGTAGTTTTCTGTTCATATTTTCTTATACTCTCTCATCCGGCATGTGCCCCTTTTCTAGATATTTGCATGAACTGAGTGAGGAACCATCTAGGTCAAAATTTTATAGGAATTACCAAAGTTGGCGAAGAAGTGCATAACGAATTTATACTGGACCTTATCGCATCAATTTTCATGTTTCTGCTCCCTAGTCAATCTCCAAATCGTAATCCCGGCAAATATAGTTTTAAAAATGTGTTCAAAATATAAGTAATGTCTATCAGCAATTTATATGATTATATGCTGAGCAAACTCTGGGTTATTCAAAAACAGAAATCAGTGAAACGGAAACGGAACGCAGCGGAACTGCATTCAAATATTGATGGCTATAATAATTAGCTGTGAAAAATCAATTGAAACAGCAATTACATACATATATTGACAAAATTAAGATATTGATCACAAATGAAGTTTTATTTTCCGACCCTTAAAATTCTATTCTTGTATTTATTTTATTCTTTTAGTAGTTTTGATCGTAAGGACTGCGCCCATGCTGGATGACATATATATATATATACATTTATCTATCTATCTATCTATCTATCTATCTATCTATCTATCTATCTATCTATCTATCTATCTATCTATCTATCTATCTATCTATCTATCTATCTATCTATCTACCTATCTATCTATCTATCTATCTATCTATCTATCTATCTATCTATCTATCTCTCTCTCTCTCTCTCTCTATATATATATATATATATATATATATATATATATATATATATAAAGTTAATCCAAACAAGAAAGCACAAAAAAACACAACAACGCGAGGACGTGAAACAAATATAGTATTATTGGACGCTCAGGAAAGAAGGAAAGAAGGAAGGTTTAACGTTTCGAGCGGAGCTCTTCGTCGGAAACATAGGAGAAGGAAAGATCCAGAGAAGGGAAGACAGAGGGAAAAAAATCGCCAACGGTACACACGCGGTCACATTTTGAATATATAGATAGATAGATAGACAGACAGACAGACAGACAGACAGACAGACAGATAGATAGATAGATAGATAGATAGATAGATAGATAGATAGATAGATAGATAGATAGATAGATAGATAGATAGATAGATAGATAGATAGATAGATAGATAGGTACTACGTACGTACGTAGTTAGTGAAGAGACCGTCAGTTAAGAGACAGATTGAAACGAGAGATAGCAAAAATTAAGAAATGGAAGAGAGAGAGAGAGAGTCAAGATGGCGACCACGATGACGTCATTTTCAACAAGCAGAGGAATGTTTTCTCTTTTTTTCCTGCTGTTAGTGTAGTTGTTTTCAGTGTCAATAGTAGAGTGAGGGGTGCATGTGTTGGGTTGAATACTGTCAGTTGTAGTTATAATGGCTGTGATAGCAGGGTTGCAGTTGATGTTTAGAACGGGGCGGAGCCATAGTTACATGTGATGAGGCTGTGTAGGGAGGGAGGGAGGGAGGGATGGTGTTGGTAGCACCTGTACTTGTAGTGGTGTTGGTGTTGGTGTTGGTAGTAGTTAGGTGTGTATTCGTTGTTGAACAATGGTAGTGGTGACAGTTATAGTAGAGTGGTGGTATTGGTGATGTTTGTTGGTGGTGATGGAAGTTTGTTCCGATAATGAAAGTAGATGTTATAGTAGATTTGGTGGTAGTGTGATGGTTCCTGCGGTTGTGGTGTTTGTGGTGGCTGTGGTTATTGCTGGTGGCGATGAAAGTAGTTGTGGTAGTACTGGCAGTTGTAGAATGGTGATACTTGTAATGGTGTTGGTGGTGGTTGGTGGTGGTGCTGCTACTGCTGCAATTGGTATTGCTTGTGGTGGCAATGGTGTTGGTGGTGACTTGTAGTATCAGTTTGTTACCTGAGTCGTGAAGATGGTATGGTTTTGTGGTGGTCATAGTTACATGAGTATTAGTTGTAAAAGACGTGGTGGTGGTGGTGGTGGTTCTCATTGTCGTAGTCGTGGCGGTCGTAGTTGCTAATGATTACGGTGATTGCAGCAGGTAAGAATCAACATAGTTACACGAACAGTGTATGTAGTGGTAGCAGTGGTCACAAAAAATAGCTTTGGTGGTGGTGATAGTAGTAGTAGTAATAGTAGTAGTAGTAGTAGTAGTAGTAGTAGTATAGTAGTAGTAGTAGTAGTAGTAGTAGTAGTGTTGGGTGGTTATAGTTAAAACGACGAGTAACTGTGGAGGTGATAGTAGTTGTTGGTAGGAATGATAAAAGTACTATTGGTCATGTTGCTAAGCTCATTAGTGGTGATGGTTAAGGGCGATGACGAGAGAAGTAGTTTGTCGGCGTAGTGGTAGTGATGGCGTTGGCGGTGATCATAATTATATAAGTTTGTGGTCGTAAGAATGGTAGTTGATGATAATTTGGCACTAATGACGATATTTGTAGTTGTGGCTAGCGTAGTAGTGCTTATAGTTACATGAGTGGTGGTTGTGGTGGTTGTGGTGGTGGTTGTGGTGGTTGTGGTGGTAGTAGTGTTTGTGCAGATAGTGACGGTGATCTAAGTTAAATGAGTAGGTGTTTGCGGAAGTGGTTGGTGTTATTTCTTATTTCTTTATTGCCCACAATAGGCTAAACATAGAGGGGACAAACAAGGACAGACAAAGGGATTAAGTCGATAACATCGACCCTAGTGCGTAACTGATACTTAATTTATCGACCCTGTAACGATGAAAGGCAAAGTCGACCTCGGTGGAATTTGAGCTCTGATTAAGTAGTCTGAAGGTGCGCTGGTAATCGGCCGAACGACTGGGTGCAACCCTCAGACCTAACGAATCGTCCTAAAGGGTTCAGTGTAACAGTCTACACATGTTGTATTCTCTCCACTGTCGAGTCTATTTCTGTACGCCTGCAGATTCAGAGATGGCCACAGTGAAGGTGAACAAGGTAGACTTGGTCAGGGTGCATATGTATGTGTTTCCATGTTTTTCTGGGATATTTTAGGAGCTGTTGTTGCTTTGCTCAGGTGTCGTACATAAATCTGTTTTTAGAAAGTGATTTTTGTTATAGTGTCAGTGACTAATGAAGCCTGAAGTTTGGTGCAGTTATAACCTGTGCCACTCGTACGTCCAAAGGATTTTTCATTTTTGGCACTTTTGTTTTATTGAGTAGATGGTCATCAGGCGTAATGCGAAGAGCGTTGTTTTATGTGCTTCATCGTGGGAAGATTGGGGCCCGAACAGGACTAGCAGAATTTATAATGGATCTATTGCTTGTACACCATTTGTATTGTGATTCCTATAGTTGCTCTAAGTATGTTTGATCTGTGCTTTATTTTACTTCGTGTCTACTTTCTGCTGTAAAGGAGTTAGTTATATTTTTGATACGTTTATCTTCAACATGTAGAAAATTTCTCTGTTGTAGAGAGTAAAAGTTCTATTGGTTTTGCTGGTCAGAAGGGAGACAGACAACGTCGTGGTTGCTACTTTTAAGATTGTTGTTGTGGAGCCAGGATTTACATGATGTATATACAGCTGGAGTAGTTGTACAGAAGGAATGGTGAGAGGATATGAGTGTGATATCATTTGTGCATGAGGTTGTGTATGCTCTGATTAGGAGTGAGAAGATTGTGAAGGTAGGTTTGAAAAGCGTAGAAGGGAGGACGGATATATCTGGTAATCCATTCAAGAAACTGCAAGATCTGAAAGTATGGTTATTTACGCTATAGAGGCTCGCTGTCTTCCAGTCAGTGTTTGCATTGTTTCGATGTTACTCTTTACTTGTTTCAGTCATTTGACTGTGACCATGCTGGAGCACCGCCTTTAGTCGAGAAAATCGACCCCAGGTCTTATTCTTTGTAAGCCTAGTAGTTATTCTATCGGTCTCTTTTGCCGAACCGCTAAGTTACGGGGACATAAACACACCAGCATCGGTTGTTAAGCGATGTTGGGGGGACAAACACAGACACACA
>NC_042997.1:174740211-174782711 GCF_006345805.1 Octopus sinensis
ATCCTCCTCCTGCAGGACAACACTACGGTCCACAACTCGCTTGTCGCCAGATCAGAAGCACAGGCCTATGGCTATGAACTCCTCCCCCATCCTACTACTTTCCTGACCTTGCACCCTCTGATTTTCACCTCTTCCCAGTCATTAAGTTGTTTTTGAAAGGAAAGCGTTTCCCAAATGATGCAGCCTTGATTTCTGAAGTCACGTTCAGGTTGGAGGACCAAGCTGGGGTCTTCTACAAAAACGGTCTCCAGAGCTGCATCAAACAATGGGAGAAATGCGTAACTCTGGGTGGTTCCTATGTAGAAAAAGACTAATAACTGTGCCAAGTTTCGTTTCTCTACTGCTATGGGAAGTGGGTCAGGGGCATTACTTATTGAACGCCCCTCGTATAAATGTTTTATGACATTGCCCCCTTTCTTACTCCTAATCTATTCCATCCAGTGCAATCTACAAATCTTAGCGAACATTTTGTTCGAGCTGTGGATAGTTTCCGAAGTCTATATCTTTGTACATCTGCAAAATATGAGGATGTTTTTTCTTTTCTATCAATTCCTAACTGTCGAACACGGCTTTTATGTATTTAAACGTTACGATCAAGAAGTTATTAAATGATTTTTCAAACTTTTGTAGAATGTCGTAAGTTCATTGCATGAATCATTTCTTCGACAGATTTTGTCATTAAAATAATCAACCTCGGACTTTCTGACTTTGAGACACTTAAGATGCTTTGTAACAGTTTTATTTATCGTACAACAAGGTATTACGAGGAGGACAATGAATAATTCCAGATGCAGGATGTTTTGATTGCGACTTTTGAGGTAACATTCGACATTCACATTGACAGCCTTAAAAGAACAGAGTCGAGTTGGTTTAACTGCAGATCATTTCCTAATTGACAAAACCTGTAATCAAAGCATTCTAACTAACCATGAGCATCTTTGTATCTAGGACTACATTATCTAATGCTTTTTCTTTTAATTTATTTTGGTAATACTTATTTAGACTTATGTTCTCCCGCATTGTAAAACCCATAATGCACCAATCTTTTTGCAGTGTATTCGTTCAATCGTGGTCCTTTTGGCGCTTGCCCAACTGGCCGTCAATCATTTGCAATCTTCCAGGAACGCCGACTCCCAGGATTTCTTGGGAGCCGGTTCTTATCTTATTTTCTGGAGTCCGCACCATTAGGTAAAAATAAAGTTATCGAGTCATGTCGACTCAAAAGGCCTGTTTCCCGGTTTCATGGCTTATGAATTCCACACCAGGACGGAACGCCGGTCTTACGCAGAATTACTCATTTTTGCCAGCTGAGTGAAATGGAACAACGTGAAATCAAGAACACAATGCATTGCCCGGTTCAGGAATCGAAACCACAATCTGAGTCCAACAACTTAACCAATAAGCCATGCGCCTCCTCAAGTCACGTGCCTCCACAGTCCACGCCATTGCATTCCTTGGTTGCTGAGTGGCTGGCAGATGCAAACTGTGATCACCTATCAAGTGAAATCGGCGTAGCACTTATTTCTAGTAGATCTAGAAAACAATTAGAGACTTCTATGTTATCTTACTAGAAAAGAAAAGAGCATTGATAATGTTGGTAAAGTCTTTTAAACTGTGGCTACATCGCAATCATTAAAAAAAAAATTTTTTTTAGAAATTATACGCAAGAAGACACCTGAAAAAAATGTATTCCTTTTGTGTATATATCGTTCATGTAATGTTTTTGTTGGTTGGGAGTTAATATTTTAAATTAACATTTTGGAAATGTGAGTTGGAAAAGCGATCAACTATGCAGAAGTTGCTATTTTGTTTCAAATAAGTGCCCTTAAATCTTTTCGGACACAGAACTCCAAGACATATGAAAGAGAAATTAAGACATGAAAACAAAGGAATTAAGGGAATTAAGGCAAAATTGAAACAAGTTTCGAATTCAATTTAATCGGAGGTGACCACGTGACGACAATAGCATGGTCATTTAAATCCACCGACCAATATTTTTTACCGACCCCAGTGCGTAACTGGTACTTATTTAATCGACCCCGAAAGGATGAAAGGCAGAGTCGACCTCGGCGGAATTTGAACTCAGAACGTAACGACAGACGAAATACGGCTACGCATTTCGCCCGGTGTGCTAACGTTTCTGCCAGCTCGCCGCCTTTTTGCAGCACATTACCTGTTTATGTATTTTCTCAACGCCATTTTCTCAAAGCTGCAATATTTTTTACTGTTTTATTGGTACCCCAGCATAACTGCAGCTTTGACGATAGACAGACAGACAGGGCTGCACACAGATGGGACAAGTTACAAGGTAGAGCTTTTCTTTTGGGGGATGAAAAAAACAAAAAAACAAAAGAAAAAAAGGGGGTGGCGTAGGTTTTCGATCAAGAGGGATCGTAAAAGGGAAGAAAAGAACCAAAAAAAAAAAATAAAAATAAAATAAAAAATAAAATAAAAAATAAAAAGAATAAAAAGAAAAAAAAGAAACGGAAAAGGAACAAAAGAAAAGAGAAATAAAAAAGAAGAAAAAAGGGGGAAAAAGAGGAAGAAGAAAAAAGGGGGAAAAAGGGGGAAAAGAACGATCAATAGGGATCGTGTATCACAGTGTTATGATATATGGTGTAAAGGGGAAAGCAAGTAAGGTTTATCCGTGGGAAGAAAAGCCTACGAAAAAGACCACGGTAACCTTGGTCAATATTGTTATATGTTACCACATTTGTTTGCAAGTGGGTAACCCTCTGTTTTCAATTTCTGGGTTCATAGGATTATGCTCAAGGTGGCTTCGTCATTCATACGTGCCATCCTTGCTACATTCACCCATCTTTTTTTAAAACATTCGCTAGACAAAACTTGCCTCTCTACTCTCACTTTCCTTTTCAAGTGGTACTTGAAGAAGTTGATGAGAGATTAACCAGAGAGGAAAGTGTTTGTCTCCAATCCTTTCAGACGCGTCCACCAGATACATTCTTCGCCATAGCCACAAGGATGATGAAAATAGCTCTTCCTTCCCGTTTGAAGGAAGGATGTGTGACAATATTGACGATAGACTCAGCTGATAAACCGACTCGTCCCACACGTGACAGCAGTTGTTCGACACAAGCCCACAGGTCGGAAATTGTTGGACACTGCACGAGTACGTGCAGAACGGTTTCGTCGCTCTGACCGCATCTCGGGCAGGTCGGCCCCGTGTTTCTCGAGCCGTGTCTGTAGAGCTTATCCCGAATGGGTAGCGCTTCTCGGTAACACTGCCAGGCCAGGGATCTCTGGAAGTTGTCCATGGGCCCTGGCCCGAAAGTCGTCCTGAACAGGTGGGTCAGGTACTCCTCGTCGACGTCCAGGTTCGCCCCGAGCTCGTCGTCGTACCTCCCCTCCACTAATCCCCTATAGAATGCTTTGGTTGTGTTGAAGTCACTCAAGGTCGACCCAGGACGGCAGAGTTGCTTGAGAGCAACGCGACACTCGCGGTGCCATTCGCCCTTCCTCGGCCTCTTTTTGATCCACGACTGCAGTTCGGTCATGGAGACGAGCTGCGGGAAAGCGTGCCTCACAAACGGCGACCACACCTGTTCACCGTCGACTACGTAGAGCCAGAGATGTCGCAGTCTCAGCGCGTGTCTGCGCATCATCAACCACGGCATGCCCAGCCCTCCTTTTAACGGGTGTTGACAGCAAATGGATCGCCTGACCATCGGGACGCATCCTTTCCACAAGAAGCGAAAGAGAATGCGTTGTAGTTTGGTGATGGTAGGGTCGGGACAAGGTACGACGGTCAGGCGGTAGTAGATGACGGACGCGATGTACGTGTTCGCCACCTCCGCCCGACCTTTAGATAGATAGATAGATAGATAGATAGATAGATAGATAGATAGATAGATAGATAGATAGATAGATAGATAGATAGACAGACAGATAACTTTCTTTATGGCCACACAGGGCTGAATACAGAGGGGACAAATACAAATGTAGAGCTTTTCTTTTCGAAGATGGAAAAAGGAAAAAGGAACAAAAAAGGAAAGAAATGTAAAATTCCGATCAAAAGGGATCGGGAAAAAAAAAGGAGCAATCAAAAGGAATCGTGTATCATAGAAACAATTTTTTTTTAAAGTAAGAAACAAGATTGGGTTCATCCGTGGAAGAAAAGCCTACAGAAAAGACAGAGAGACAGACAGACAGATAGATAGATAGATAGATAGATAGATAGATAGATAGATAGATAGATAGATAGATAGATAGATAGATAGATAGATAGACAGATAGATAGATAGATAGATAGATAGAAGATAGATAGATGATAGATAGATAGATAGATAGATAGATAGATAATTTTTATTGTAGCCACACAGGGCTAAACACAGAATAAAAATGGACGAAATACAATGTAGAATTTTTTCTTTTCGAGGTGGGATGGGTGGGGCAAAAAAAAAAAAAAAAAAAAAAACGTTTGATCAATAGAGATCTGTGGGTTGTGTGGTGTATAAAAAAGCACTATATATATATATATATAAGGTTCACAGTTCGGTGTAGCCTTGGAAAGAAAAACCTACAAAAAAGACCAAGGTCACCTCAGACAGTTCGAAAAAGAATACATGAGTAAGTCGCCTTACTTCTCGTTGTCTCTTTTGTTACAGATTTATGCTTAAAATAGCGTCGTCTTTCATACTGACCCTTTTTTGCCACTTTTACCCACTTTTTATTAAAACATTCGTTCGACAAAGCCTTCCTCTCTATTCTCATCCTCCTTTTCAAGTGGTACTTGAAAAAGTTGACGAGAGACTGACCAGAGAGGAAGATGTTTGTTTGCAGTCCTTTCAAACGCGTCCACCACACACATTCTTTCGCCATAGCCATCAGCGCGTAACGAAAACCGTTTTCCCTTCCCGTTTAAAGGAAGGTGGTGGAACAATATTCACGATAGACTCGGCCGATAGGCGAGCCTGACCTACACGTGACAACAGCTGTTCGACGAAGGACCACAGCTCTGAAATATCTGGACACTGCACGAGTGCGTGCAGAACGGTTTCGTCGCTCTGACCGCATCTCGGGCAGGTCGGTCCGGTGATGGTTTTCGAACCGTGTCTGTAGCTCTTCTCTCGAAAAGGTAGTGCGTCTCGATAGCACTGCCAAGCCAGGGATTTCTGGAAGTTATCCATAGGCCCCGGCCCGAACGTCGTCCTGAACAGGCGGGTTAGGAATTCCTCGTCGACGCCCAGGTTTGCCCCGAGTGTGTCGTCGGACCTCCCCTCCACTAGTCCTCTATAGAACGCTTTAGTCGTTTGGAAGTTGCACAAGTTTGACCCCGGTCGGCAGAGCTGCTGTAGAGCTTGGCGACACTCTCGGTGCCAATCGCCCAGTTTCGGTCTCTTTTTGATCCACGTTTGCAGTTCGGTCAGTGAGACGAGCTGCGGGAAGTCGCGCCTCACAAACGGCGCCCACACCTGTTCACCGTCGTCGATGAATTTCCAGAGATGTCGCAGTCTCAGCGCATGCCTGCGCATCATCAACCACGGCATGCCCAGTCCTCCATTCAACGGATGTTGACAGCAAATGGACTTCCTCACCATCGGAACGCCACCCTTCCACAGAAGCGGAAGAGTATGCGTTCCAGTTTGGTGATGGTGGCGTCGGGACAAGGTACGACGGTCAGGCGGTAATCGATGACGGATGCGATGTACGCGTTCGCCACCTCCGCCCGGCCTTTTAGAGACAGCTTTCTCTCGGCCCATTTTTGGCTGAGAGCGACCACTCTACTCGTGATCTCGTCACAGTTCTTATCCATTTGGAGGTCCGGACTGAACCAGACCCCGAGCAATTTAACCGGTCCGTCCGTCCAACGTCCCACTACTGAGCCGCAGTCGGACGGCATGGGCTTGCTTCTCCAGGTGCCGAGTAGCAAACCCACTGACTTTTCCGGGTTAATCTTTGCTCCCGTCACCGTTTCATATTTTCTTAGTGTCTCGCCGACCAGCTCGATATGCTGGTAGCTCGACACTATGACGGTGACATCGTCCGCATATGCCGACACGCTCGTCCCGCAACCTAGTTCCCGTGGGATGCCCCTCAGTGTCGCCAGCTTCCGCAGTAGCGGCTCGAGAGTCAATACATACAGAAGCGCCGACAGGGGACACCCCTGACGGACCGAACGCGTGATGTCAAACGGTTTCGACAGGTGACCGTTCACCCGAATCACCGATCGGATGCCGCTATACAAGGCAGCGATCCAACCGCGGAACACGGGACCGAAGCCAGCCGCCCTGAGGACGGCCGCCAAGTACCGATGGTCGACCCTATCGAAGGCTTTAGACTGATCCAAATTTATCAGCGCCCCACCCATGCCAGGATCCTTAACTACCCTGTCCACAATGTAGCGCATCAGATGGAGGTTGTCATGTATGGTTCTGCCCGGCACGGCGCATGTTTGCGCCCTGTCGACCAGTTTACCAATGACAAGCGCCAACCTCTCGGCTATTACTTTGGCCAAAATTTTCAAATCTGCGTTGAGCAGAGTGATGGGCCTGAAATTATCTATAAAATTCCCCTTGTTTGAGTCTTTCTTCAGCAACGTCACTGCACCTCGGCTCACGAAACCGGGGATTCTCCCGTTTTGTTGCCAGTTGCAGTAGACTGATGCCAAGAGGTCGCCAAACAAGTCTGGCATTCGACAATACAGCTCGTAGGGTAAACCATCCAATCCAGGCGACTTATCCCTCGCGCAGCCCGCCATCGCATCCCACACATCAGCGGCTGTGATGGGACTTTCACAACACTCCGCCTCTCTTGCCGAGAGCCGCGGCAGGTCGGTCAGGTAGGCACTGAAATCCATCCCTCGTTCCGACCCACCACTCGCACCAAACAGTCGAGCAAAGTGCTGTTGAAAGGCCTCACACATCCTTTCGGGTTCGAGTAAACTGCATCCCTGTTGATCTATTAGAGACCGAATGGTTGATCTGTTGCCACGCTGCGCCTCCGCTACCCGGGCCTCTCGCGCAGCTTCAATCCCTTCGTTCCTTAAGGCACGCATTTTAGCTCTGACGACGCAACCTTCGTGCTTGGCGTTGAGGTGTTGGTCGAGGGCCATCCTCGCAGCTAGCACGTTGGTTGCGCTGCCAGTGGTAAGTGCCTCTTCTAGTTTCTTAACTAAGTCTCCCTCTACTCTATTTCGTTCTATCGCTAATTCCTTGCTAAACCTAATTGATTCCGATTTTATTGCCATTTTCAGGGCGTACCACCAGCTGTTGTTAACGACCGCTCCCGTCAGCGCCCTCTTAATTAACTCGCTAATCCGGTTCCTGTAAACCTGTCGCGCTAACAGCGACGTGTTCAGTTTCCAGTAACCGGGACCCTGCCTATGTGTTTTATCTAAGTCGAGCGTACACGTAACAAATTTGTGATCTGTGTAGCTGACTACTTTAAATTGTGGACATCCTACACTATCCCTATCCGCTGTCCTGCATAGAATTCTATCTAGATAAGATCTCGACGATCCGACGCGGTTTGTCCAAGTCCACGTTGGCACGTTCGGATGGTCGAGTCGGAACCTGTCAGACAAATGGAAACGTCTGAGCAGGTCTTTGAGGCTCTTACACCCCCTTCTATTCCTATCCCTTCCCACATAATCTAGATGCGTGTCCAAGGTAGCGTTCCAATCCCCTACTAACAGTAAAGGTCTAGACGTACCCAGGAAAACCTCTAGACGTCTGAAGAAATCCGCCCGACCCGTTAAGGACGGTGCATAAACTGCCATCAGACGGAATGCACACCCATTTCTGCCATCCACGTCCAAGACAACCAGCCTACCCTCCGGGTCTAGGAATATTGCTCTTACTTTTACCTTTAGACTCTTTCGAAAAAGCACCGCAGTACCTCCACCACCCATGTTCGGCAGACAGGGAGAAAAATAAATGTCAAATTGATTAGCCAAACATGGACTCGAGGGCCCGCGGCTTACTGAGTCTGGTTTCACTGATAGCTACTATATCCACGTCCAGTGACTTGATGTCGTTTAGAAGGTAACCTTGCTTCCAAGCCGACGCCAAGCCACGCGCATTCACACAACCTATTTAAGCATACTTGACATTTACGAAAATTGTGTTTTACACACTATATTAGAAGAGACAAGAGGCAAGAAGTGAGGTCACTTACTCATTTTAAAAGTTCCATTTTTTTTTCTTCTTCTTTTGTATCGTTTTTGATGAGGTGTTTGTATAGTTTTTTCGACAGGTATCGTTGATACCCGCCTACCGCATTCGGAAATAATGTTTTCAGTATGTGGTGTTGTGCTTGTGTTATGTGTAAAATTCTGATGTGTTTCGGTGGTGTGGTGTGCGGATGATTGTTTGTCTTAAAATCATCTTCACAGACGACCATGTTAGATTTGATGTAGTCCATTAATTCTTTATTGTCTGTGTCTATTGCAGTTAGTTGTGTGTGTGGTTTTACGGGTTCATTACTTTTTGATTGTCTAGGGGAATGTTGTCCTGAGTGAGATATCTCCCTGCTTTAATTCCTTGTTTGGTGGATTTTTTGGATCTTTTTCTTTTACCCCTGTGGCTATTTGCCATTCCGTCGAACTTTCGTCGTCCGAGGTATCAGTATGGGTGGGTAGAGGAAAAAGAACAGGATCACTATGTATGCTTGTATAAATTGTTGATGTTTTGTGCGGTGTTTGTGTTGTTGTGGTGTTAGGGGTAGCATTTGTCTTCTCGTCAGTGTTTTCTGTCTTTTTAATTGTCGTCCTGGGTGTGGGTGTGGGTCGATTTTTTGAAGATTCAACAAGTTTAATTGGTTGTGACGTCAACGGTGATTGTGTTGGTGCTGTTTTTCTTGGTGATGTTGTTGGGGTTTGTTGCTGGTTTGTTGTTTTTCTTGGCGTTGTTCCATAATTGAGTGTGTTGGTGTTGGTGTTGGCAACAAAGGGATTTTATTTGTTTTCTGAATTGTTCTTTCTTGTTTTTTCTGTACCAGATGCACTTGGCAATCAAATGTTCGGGGCTGCCACATTTGTAGCATCTAGGCTTTTTGCCTTCTGCCATAACATATAGGCATTGCCCATTCTCCAAGTATATCTTGTCGGGTAGGCTCTCGATAGAGGCCCCCTCATCTGGATGGTCACACTACTGTTTTTCCACCCCAATTGTCGTTTAGGTACACGGCTGTTTCTAGAATATTGATCTTTTTCAAGTGGTAACAGATTGCCCCTGTTATCCATTTGTTCGGCATATCGGGGGGTACATTTCTGATAGTAATTCTACTCACCCTCTGGTTTTTATAATAAGGGACCATGATGATTTCATCATTTCCCAGAGACTCAGTAGAGTGAGCTTTTGCCACTTCCTGGTTAGGGAAGCGGACCACTACTGTGTTAAACTGGGGACCCCAGTTTATATACTCTTTTTCTTTCATTATGTTTTTAAACATTTCTCCACATCAGTTTTTGTAATCTGTTCATTTGGTTTTTGTTTTTTCTAATAATTTTATATACAATTGTCTTATTTTCAATTTCTTGTTTTATATGTTGAGGTGTATGCAGGACTAAATCTTGTCCACGGGTTGTAAAGAGAGCTCTTGTTTCTATGAGCTCTTCATTTGTGAATGTAACAATCTCCTTTTTCTGGCGAAGAATATCTGCGAAATTTACTGTTGTTGACTTTTTTGTATTAGCATCTTCACTATTAGATAGTTCATTTTTATTGTTGTTCTTGTTGTTGCTGTTGTTTTTGTCAATAGTTTTCGTTTCAGTTTTATTTTTTCATTTATGTTGGTCGTGGTAGTGGTGGTGGTGGTGGTGGAGGTGGTGGTGGTAGCAGTGTTGTTGTCTCGTGGTTGCTGTTGTTAGTGGTGGTGGTGGCGGTGGTGACAGAGCTGTTAACGCACGTGGTTGCAGCGTTCCTTTCACCGAATTTCACGTTGGCATTTTCCGTGCGAACGTTCTTTTTTTTTCTGTCGTTTCCAGACTAGGAAAATTTGTTCCAAAAAAGAACGCGACCAGCGTTCAACAATAAAATTTCTAGACATTTTCTAATGTCGAGAAGAAAATAACAGAAATGAAATGGGGTCGAAACTGCCCCTAGGGGCGAATTCCTCCCTTGGGAAGCACTCAAATGAAAGTTGGTTGCCTTACACACCTTATTTGCAAAAATCTACACAGAAATTGGCCTATAAATAGTCAAAATAAATGATTACCTTCGGAGCTGAAACGACATCACATCCGTCAATAGATAGATAGATAGATAGATAGATAGATAGATAGATAGATAGATATGTTTCTTTATTAGCCACACAGGGCTGCACACAGATAGAACAAATTACAAGGTAGAGCTTTTCTTTTGAAGGTTTAAAAAAAAAAAAAAAAAAAAAGGAAGGGGGAGTTTCGATCAAAAGGGATCGTAAAAGGAGAGAAAGAGGACAAAAGAAAGGGGGTGTTAAAAAAAAAAAAAAGGGGGAGAGGAAAAAAAATTGATCAATAGGGATCGTTATCACAGAAATGTCAATATGAAGTGTAAAGGGGAGGACAGGTGAGGTTTACCCGTGGAAAGAAAAGCCTACGGAAAAGACCACGGTAACCTCGGTCAATGAAGTCACATTTTATATTTCTTTTTTTTTTTTTTTTTTTTTTTGCAAATAAGCAACTCTCTGTTTTCGATTTCTGGGTTCATAGGACTATGCTCAAGGTGGCTTCGTCATTCATACGTGCCATTCTTGCAACATTCACCCATCTTTTTTTAAAACATTCGCTAGACAAAACTTGCCTCTCTACTCTCACTTTCCTTTTCAAGTGGTACTTGAAGAAGTTGATGAGAGATTGACCAGAGAGGAAAGTGTTTGTCTCCAATCCTTTCAGACGCGTCCACCAGATACATTCTTTCGCCATAGCCACAAGGATGATGAAAATAGCTCTTCCTTCCCGTTTGAAGGAAGGAGGCGTGACAATATTGACGAAAGACTCAGCTGATAAACCGACTCGTCCAACACGTGACAGCAGTTGTTCGACATAAGCCCACAGGTCGGAAATTGTTGGACACTGAACGAGTGCGTGCAGAACGGTTTCGTCGCTCTGACCGCATCTCGGGCAGGTCGGCCCCGTGTTCTCGAGCCGTGTCTGTAGAGCTTATCCCGAACGGGTAGCGCTTCTCGGTAGCACTGCCAGGCCAGGGATCTCTGGAAGTTGTCCATGGGCCCTGGCCCGAAAGTCGTCCCGAACAGGCGGGTCAGGTACTCCTCGTCGACGTCCAGGTTCGCCCCGAGCTCGTCGTCGTACCTCCCCTCCACTAAACCCCTATAGAATGCTTTGGTTGTGTTGAAGTCACTTAAGGTCGACCCAGGACGGCAGAGTTGCTTGAGAGCAACGCGACACTCGCGGTGCCATTCGCCCTTCCTCGGCCTCTTTTTGATCCACGACTGCAGTTCGGTCATGGAGACGAGCTGCGGGAAAGCGTGCCTCACAAACGGCGACCACCTGTTCACCGTCATCTACATAGAGCCAGAGATGTCGCAGTCTCAGCGCGTGTCTGCGCATCATCAACCACGGCATGCCCAGCCCTCCTTTTAACGGGTGTTGACAGCAAATGGATCGCCTGACCATCGGGACGCATCCTTTCCACAAGAAGCGAAAGAGGATGCGTTGTAGTTTGGTGATGGTAGGGTCGGGACAAGGTACGACGGTCAGGCGGTAGTAGATGACGGACGCGATGTACGTGTTCGCCACCTCCGCTCGACCTTTTAGGGACAGTTTCCTCTCGGCCCATTGCCGGGCGAGAGTGACCACCCTACTCGTTATCTCGTTCCAGTTCTTCTCCACTTGGAGGTCCGGACCAAACCAGACCCCGAGCAACTCAACCGGGCCGTCGGTCCAGCGTCCACGACGGAGGCGCTGGTGGACGGCATGGGCTTGCTTCTCCAGGTGCCTAGTCGCAAGCCCACTGACTTTTCCGGTTGATTTTCGCTCCTGTCACCACTTCGTAGTTTTTCAGTGTCTCGCCGACCAGCTCGATGTGCTCGTGGCTAGACACTATGACGGTGACGTCGTCCGCGTATGCAGACACGCTCGTCCCGCATCCCAATTCTCGCGGATGCCCCTTAGAGTCGCCAGCTTCCGCAGTAGTGGCTCAAGAGTCAATACGTATAGCAGCGCGAGAGGGGGCATCCCTGACGGACCGAACGTGCAATGTCGAAAGGTCTCGATAGATGTCCATTTACGCGAATTACCGAACGGATGCCTCTGTACAAGGCAGCTATCCAGCCGCGGAAGACGGGACCGAAACCAGCCGCTCTCAGGACTGCCTCCAAGTATCGATGGTCTACCCTATCAAAGGCTTTCGATTGATCCAAGTTGATCAGGGCCCCACCCATGCCAGGTTCGTTAACTACCCTGTCTATGATGTAGCGCATCAGATGGAGGTTGTCATGGATGGTCCGGCCTGGCACGGCGCATGTTTGCGCCTTGTCGACCAGTTTGTCGATGACAAGCGCCAACCTCTTGGCTAGCACCTTGGCCAAAATTTTCAAGTCTGCATTAAGCAGAGTGATGGGCCTAAAGTTATCTATTACATTTCCCTTGTTTAGATCTTTCTTCAGCAGTGTTACGCTCCTCGGCTCACAAAACCAGGAATGCTCCCGTTTTGCTGCCAGTTGCAGTACACCGCCGCCAAGAGATCTCCAAACAAGTCTGGCATACAATTGTAAAGCTCGTAGGGTAGACCATCCAAACCGGTGATTTGTCCCTCGAGCATTCTGCCATCGCTTCCCGCACTTCCGCCGCCGTGATGGCACCTTCGCAGCACCCTGCCCTTCTTGTCGAGAGTCGTGGTAGGCTATGTAGGTAGGCACTGAAGTCCACCCTACGTTCTTGCCCTCCACTCGTTCCGAACAGTCGGGCGGCAAAATGCTGCTGAAAGGCCTCACACATTTTACTTGGCTCGAGCAATTCGCGCCCCTGTTCATCTACCAGTGACCGAATGGTGGCTTTGTTGCCCTGTTGCACCTCTGCCACCCGGGCCTCTCTCGCGGCTCCAACACCTTCGTTCCTTAGAGCACGCATCCTAGCTCTGACAGCACATCCTTCGTGTTTGGCGTTGACGTGTTGGTCGAGGGCCAACCTCGCCGCCAAAACGTCGGATGCGATGCCGCTTCTAATTGCCTCTTCTAGCTTCTTAACTAGCTCACCCTCTACTCTATTTCTATCTATGGCTAGTGCTTTGCTGTACCTAATCGCTTCTGCTTTTACTGCTCTCTTGAGGGCAAACCACCATTTGTTTTGATGATGGCTCCCGTCAAAGCCCTCTTACTAGTGTGCTAATCCGGTCTCTGAAAACTTGTCTCGATGGGAAAGACGCGTTTAGTTTCCAGTATCCGGGACCCTGCCTAAGTGTCTTACCTAAGTCTAGCGTACATGTCACAAGTTTGTGATCCGTGTAGCTGACTATGTGGAATTGTGGACATCCTATGCTATCTCTATCTACTGTCCTACACAGTATCCTATCTAGATACGATCTCGACGACCCGATGCGGTTGCTCCATGTCCACGTTGGCGCATTCGGGTGGTCTAGTCGGAACCTGTCAGACAAAGTTGAAAGCGTCTGAGCAGGTCTCTGAGACATTTGCATCCCCGTCTATTCCTATCTCTACCCACATAGTCTACATGCGTGTCCAAGGTAGCATTCCAATCCCCACTAAGAGTAAAGGACGAGACGTTCCCAAGAAAACTTCTAGACGACGTTGAAAGAAATCCGCCCGACCTGTTAAGGGCGGTGCGTAAACTGATACGAGCCGAAAAGCGCACCCATTGCTGCCGTCGACAGACCAGGACGACCAGTCTACCCTCCGGGTCTACGAATATTGTCCTTACATTGAGATCCAGACTCTTGTGAAAAAGTACCGCGGTGCCACTACCGCCCATTCTCGGCAGACAGGGGGAAAAATAAATGTTGAACTGTCCGCCAAACATGGTCTTTAGGGCCCGCGGATTGTGGAGTCTGGTCTCGCTTATGGCTATGATTTCTAACTTATGTGACTTTATGTCATTTAAGAGGTACCCTTGTTTCCAAGGGGACCCCAAGCCACGCGCATTTACACAACCAATCTTGATCATAGTTCTAATGAATTAGAATACAGAGGGTTACTTACTGCTCGAAAGTTTTTGCTTTCTCCTCCGTGGTTTGTCCCTCGAGAAGATCCCAGTACAGTTTCTTTGTGAGATATTTTTGGCATTTACCAACCGCACTGGGGAAAATGCCTTTGAGTGTGTGGTGCAGACTTTTGGAGATGTGTAATATTTTGATGTGGTCTGGTGGTGTTGTGTATGGGTGATTGTTTGTTTTTATGTCATCTTCTGTTATGTTTGTTTTTGATTGGATGTATTCCATCAAATTTGTGTTTTTGTTGGTGTCTATGCTGTGAGCATGTTTGCTGTATATGTTTTTGTGGTGTTGGTGTGGCTGTTGTTTGCGTTGGGTTTTGAAATGTCTTCGGGAGATGTATTTCCCCCTGCTTTGTTCGTGTTGCATTTGGTTTGGTTGTGTTTCTGCTCTTTATTTTCCTTCTTTTTGTAGCTATTTGCCATTCCCCACTGGTTTCGTCTTCCGACGAAATTTCTGAGGAATCAGAAGGGGGTAGGGGTATGTTGTGGGCTTCTATGTATGTCTGTGTAAGTGGTTGTGTTGTTTGTTGTTGTTTTCGTGTTGTTGGTGTTGAGTGTTGTTTGTGTGTGTTGAGTGCGGTATAAGGGATGGGGGATCAGTTTGTGTGTGTTTTCTTGTTTTTCTGTTCCTTTGGTTTTGCTGTTGATGGTGGTGTTGGTATTTTTTCAGGTGTCGAGTGGTTTTTGGTTGATGACGGATTAGCTTGGTGTGCTTCTCTTGTCGTCTTCTGTGTTGATGGTGGTGTGGGTAGTAGAGCTTTTTTTCCGGAGTGCTTTGGTTGTGGTAGTGGTTGTTGTTGTTGCTCTTGGTGTGCAGTGGTTGGGCACGTCTTTTTCAAGTGTGTTTCGCTTCCATAGATAGATAGATAGATAGATAGATATGTTTCTTTATTAGCCACACAGGGCTGCACACAGATAGAACAAATTACAAGGTAGAGCTTTTCTTTTGAAGGTTTAAAAAAAAAAAATAATAATAATAATAATAATAATAATAAAAATAAAAAAAAATAAATAAAAAAGGGGGGTCGATCAAAAGGGATCGTAAAAGGAGAGAAAGAGGACAAAAAAGGGGGGGGTTAAAAAAAAAGGGGGAGGAAAAAAAATTGATCAATTGGGATCGTTATCACAGAAATGTCAATATGAAGTGTAAAGGGGAGGACAGGTGAGGTTTACCCGTGGAAAGAAAAGCCTACGGAAAAGACCACGGTAACCTCGGTCAATGAAGTCACATGTTATATTTCTTTTTTTTTTTTTTTTGCAAATAAGCAACTCTCTGTATTAATTTTTACGGTTCATAGAATCATAGTCAAGGTGGCTTCGTCATTCATACGTGCCATCCTTGCTACATTCACCCATCTTTTTTAAAACATTCACTAGACAAAACTTGCCTCTCTACTCTCACTTTTTTTTCAAGTGATACTTGAAGAAGTTGATGAGAGATTGACCAGAGAGGAAAGTGTTTGTCTCTAATCCTTTCAGACGCGTCCATCAGAACATTCTTTCGCCATAGCCACAAGGATGATAAAAATAGCTCTTCCTTCCCGTTTGAAGGAAGGAGGCGTGACGATATTAACGATAGACTCGGCTGATAAACCGACACGTCCACACGTGACAGCAGTCGTTCGACATAAGCCCACAGGTGGGAAATTGCTGGACACTGCACGATTGCGTGCAGAGCGGTTTCGTCGCTCTGCCCGCATCTCGGGCAGGTCGGCCCCGTGTTTCTCGAGCCATGCCTATAGAGCTTATCCCGAACGGGTAGCGCTTCTCGGTAGCACCGCCAGGCCAGGGATCTCTGGAAGTTGTCCATAGGTCCCGGGCCGAAAGTCGTTTGAAACAGGCGGGTCAGGTATTCCTCGTCGACGCCCAGGTTTGCCCCGAGCTCGTCGTCGTACCTCCCCTCCACTAATCCCCTATAGAATGCTTTGGTTGTGTTGAAGTCACTCAAGGTCGACCCGGGACGGCAGAGTTGCTTGAGAGCAACGCGACACTCGCGGTGCCATTCGCCCTTCTTCGGCCTCTTTTTGATCCACGACTGTAGTTCGGTCATGGAGACGAGTTGCGGGAATGCGTGCCTCACAAACGGCGACCACACCTGTTCACCGTCGTCTACATAGAGCCGGAGATGTCGCAGTCTCAGCGCGTGTCTGCGCATCATCAACCACGGCATGCCCAGCCCTCCTTTTAACGGGTGTTGACAGCAAATGGATTCGCCTGACCATCGGGACGCATCCTTTCCACAAGAAGCGGAAGAGGATGCGTTCTAGTTTGGTGATGGTAGGGTCGGGACAAGGTACGACGGTCAGGCGGTAGTAGATGATGGACGCGATGTACGCGTTCACCACCTCCGCCCGACCTTTTAGGGACAGTTTCCTCTCGGCCCATTGCTGGGCGAGAGTGACCACCCTACTCGTTATCTCGTTCCAGTTCTTCTCCATTTGGAGGTCCGGACCGAACCAGACCCCGAGCAACTCAACCGGGCCGTCTGTCCAGCGTCTCACGATGGAGGTACTGGTGGACGGCATGGGCTTGCTTCTCCAGGTGCCGAGCCGCAAGCCCACTGACTTTTCCCGGTTGATTTTTGCTCCTGTCACCGCTTCGTAGTCTTTCAGTGTCTCGCCGACCCGCTCGATGTGCTCGTGGCTTGACACTATGACGGTGACGTCGTCCGCGTATGCAGACACGCTCGTCCCGCATCCTAATTCTCGCGGGATGCCCCTCAGAGTCGCCAGCTTCCGCAGTAGTGGCTCAAGAGTCAATACGTTATAGAAGCGCCGAGAGGGGGCATCCCTGACGGACCGAACGTGCAATGTCGAAGGGTCTCGATAGATGTCCATTTACGCGAATTACCGAACGGATGCCCCTGTACAAGGCAGCTATCCAGCCGCGGAAGACGGGACCGAAATCAGCCGCTCTCAGGACTGCCTCCAAGTATCGATGGTCTACCCTATCAAAGGCTTTCGATTGATCCAAGTTGATCAGGGCCCCACCCATGCCAGGTTCGTTAACTACCTGTCTATGATGTAGCGCAGCATCAGATGGAGGTTGTCATGAATGCTCCGGCCCGGCACGGCGCACGTTTGTGCGTTGTCGACCAGTTTCTCCATGACAAGCGCCAACCTCTTGGCTAACACCTTTGTCAAAATTTTCAGGTCTGCATTGAGCAGAGTGATTGGCCTAAAGTTATCTATAATGTTTCCCTTGTTTGGATCTTTCTTCAGCAGAGTTACAGTTCCTCGACTCACAAAACCGGGTATGCTCCCGTTTTGCTGCCAGTTGCAGTATACCGCTGCCAAGACGTCTCCAAACAAGTCTGGCATACAATAGTAAATTCGTAGGGTAGACCATCCAAACCCGGTGATTTGTCCCTCGAGCATTCTGCCATCGCTTCCCGCACTTCCGCCGCCGTGATGGCACCTTCGCAGCACCCTGCCTTTCTTGTCGAGAGTCGTGGCAGGCTATGTAGGTAGGCACTGAAGTCTACCCTACGTTCTTGCCCTCCACTCGTCCCGGACAGTCGGGCAAAATGCTACTGAAAGGCCTCACACATTTTACTTGGCTCGAGCAATTCGCGCCCCTGTTCATCTACCAGTGACCGAATGGTGGCTTTGTTGCCCTGTTGCGCCTCTGCCACCCGGCAGATAGATAGATAGATAGATAGACAGATAGATAGATAGATAGATAGATAGATAGATAGATAGATAGATAGATAGATAGATAGATAGATAGATAGATAGATAGATAGATATGTTTCTTTATTAGCCACACAGGGCTGCACACAGATAGAACAAATTACAAGGTAGAGCTTTTCTTTTGAAGGTTTAAAAAATAAAAAAATAAAAAAAAAAAAAAAGATAGATAGATAGATAGATAGATAGATAGATAGATAGATAGATAGATAGATAGATAGATAGATAGATAGATAGATAGATAGATAACTTTCTTTTATTAGCCACACAGGGCTGAATACAGAGGGGACAAATACAAATGCAGAGCTTTTCTTTTCGAGGGTGGAAAAAAATAAAAAATTTAAGATTGCGATCAAAAGGGATCGAGAGGAGGAAAAAAAGGAAAAAAAGAAAATCGTGTATCACAGAAATAATGGTGTAAACATTGATATAACAAGATGGGGTTCATCCGTGGGAAGAAAAGCCTACAGACAGAAAAGACCACGGGACCCCAGTCAGGGAGAAAATAAACACATGAGGTCAAAAATGCTCTCTTTCTTTCTTTTTTACGATCTACAGGATCATGCTCAAAATGGTTTCGTTACTAGCACGCACCATCTTTGCAACATTCACCCATCTTTTTTTGAATCTTTCGCGAGACAAAACTTCCCTCTCCATTCTCACCTTCCTTTTCAAGTGGTACTTGAAAAAGTTGATGAGCGATTGGCCAGAGAGGTAAGTGTTTGTCTCTAATCCTTTCGCTCGAGTCCACCACACACATTCTTTCACCATGGCCCCCAGTACGATGAAAACTGCCTTGCCTTCCCGGTTGAGGGAAGGGGGCGGAGCAATTCTGACGATAGACTCGGCCGATAGGCGGATTCGTCCCACACGTGACAGCAGCCGTTCGGCATAAGCTCACAGGTCGGAAATGGTTGGACATTGCACGAGTGCGTGCAGAACGGTTTCGTCGCTCTGACCGCATCTCGGGCAAGTCGGTCCAGTGTGTCTGGAACCGTGTCTGTAGAGCTTATCCCGAACAGGTAATGCTTCTCGATAGCACTGCCAGGCCGGGATCTTTGGTGATTGTTCATAGGTCCCGGCCCGAAAGTTGTCCTGAACAGGCGGGTCAGGTGTTCCTCGTCGACGCCCAGACTCTGCCCGAGTTCGTCGTCGCACCTCCCCTCCACTAATCCTCTATAGAATGCCTTTGTTGTGATGGAGTCGCACAAGTTCGATCCCGGACGGCAGAGTTGCTTGAGAGCAACGCGACACTCGCGGTGCCATTCGCCTAGCCTCGGTCTCTGCTTGATCCATGACTGTAGTTCGTCCAAGGAGACGAGCTGCGGGAAAGCGCGCCGCACAAAAGGCGACCACCCCTGTTCACCGTTGTCTATGAAGCGCCGGGGATGTGGCAGTCTCAGCGCATGTCTGCGCATCATCAACCACGGCATGCCCAGCCCTCCATTTAGCGGGTGTTGGCAGCAAATGGATCGCCTAACCATCGGAACGTTTCCTTCCACAAGAAGCGGAAGAGTATGCGTTCCAGTTTGGTGATGGTAGGGTCGGGACAAGGCACGACGGTCAGACGATACTCGATGACGGATGCGATGTACGCGTTCGCCACCTCCGCCCGACCTTTTAGGGATAGCTTTCTCTCAGTCCATTTCTGGGTGAGAGTAGCCACCCTAGTCGTTATCTCGCCCCAGTTCTTCTCCATTTGGAGGTCCGGACCGAACCAGACCCCGAGCAATTTAAACCGGTCCGTCCGTCCAGCGTCCCACGATGGAGACGCTGTTGGACGGCATGGGCTTGCTTCTCCAGGTGCCGAGCCGCAATCCCACTGACTTTTCCCGGTTAATTTTTGCTCCCGTTACCGCTTCGTATTCTTTCAGTGTCTCGCCGACCAGCTCGATGTGCTTGTAGCTCGACACTATGACGGTGACATCATCCGCGTATGCAGACACGCTCGTCCCGCATCCCAGCTCTCGTGGGATGCCCCTCAGCGTCGCCAGTTTCCGCAGTAGTGGCTCAAGAGTCAGTACATACAGCAGCGATGAGAGGGGGCATCCCTGACGAACCGAACGCATGATGTTAAAAGGTCTGGATAGATGACCATTTACGCGAACTACTGAGCGGATGCCGCTGTATAAGGCAGCGATCCAACCGCGGAAAATGGACCGAAACCAGCCGCTTTGAGGACAGCCTCCAAGTAGTGATGGTCTACCCTATCGAAGGCTTTTGATTGATCCAAATTGATCAGCGCCCCACCCATGCCAGGATTTTTAACTACCCTGTCTATGATGTAGCGCATCATGGATGGAGGTTGTCATGAATACTTCTACCCGGCACGGCGCATGTTTGCGCCTTGTCGATTAGTTTCTTGATGACAAGCGCCAACCTCTCGGCTAACACCTTGGCCAAAATTTTCAAATCTGCGTTGAAGAGTGATGGGCCTGAAATTATCTATGACTTCCCCCTTGTTTGGGTCTTTCTTGATCAGTGCCACTGCTCCTCGCTTTACAAAAGCAGGAATACTCCCGTTCTGCTGCCAGTTGCAGTAGACAGCTGCCAAGACGCCTCCAAACAAGTCTGGCATATGAAAATAAAATTCGTAGGCAGCACCATCCAAGCCTGGTGACTTGTCTCTCGCGCAGCCTACCATCGCATCCTGTACATCAGCAGCTGTGATAGGCTTTTCACAAGACTCCACCTCCCTTGCTGAGAGTCGTGGCAAGGCATGCAGGTAGGCACTAAAGTCCACTCTGCTTTCTGACTCACCACTTGTCCCAAACAGTTGGGTGAAGTGTTGTTGTGAAAAACCCACACATCCTTTTAGGCTCGAGCAATTCGCGCCCCTGTTCATCTATAAGAGACTTGATGGTGGCTCTGTTGCCTCGTTGCGTCTCCACCGCTCTCGGGCCTCTTGGGCGGCTCCAACTCCTTCGTTCCTCAGAGCACGCATCCTAGCTCTGACAACGCATCCCTCGTGTTTGGCGTTGAGGTGTTGGTCGAGGGCCAATCTCGCCGCCAGCAGTACTGGACGCGATGCCAGTTCTAAGTGCCTCTTCTAAAACCTTAACTAATTCTCCCTCTATTCTATTTCGGTCTAATGCTAGGGCTCTACTGTATCTGACTGATTCTGCTTTAATCGCTTTTTTAGGGCATACCACCATCTGTTGTTGATGATGGTACCCGTCAAAGCTCTCTTAACTAATGTGCTGATCCGGTCCCTGTAAACCTGTCGTGCTGTAAAAGACGCGTTCAGTTTCCAGTAACCAGGACCCTGCCTATGTGTCTTATCTAAGTCAAGTGTACAAGTCACAAACTTGTGATCTGTGTAACTGACTATATGAAATTGTGGACAACCTACACTATTTTTATCTATTGTCCTACAGAATACTCTATCTAAGTATGATCTGGACGACCCGATGCGGTTACTCCATGTCCACATTGGCACATTCGGGTGGTCCAGTCGGTACCTGTCAGACAGTTGGAAACGTCTGAGCAGGTCTTTGAGGCATTTGCATCCCTTCTATTGCTATCTCTGCCCACGTAGTCTAGATGCGTGTCCAGGGTGGCATTCCAATCCCCCACTAAAAGTAAAGGACGAGACGTTCCCATGAAAGACTCTAGACGTCGAAAGAAATCTGGTCGGCCTGTTAAGGACGGAGCATAAACTGCTATCAGTCGGAAAAGCACACTCATTGCTGCCATCGACATCCAAAACGACCAGCCTACCCTCCGGGTCTAGGAAATTGCTCTTACTTTGAGATCCGACTCTTCCGGATAAGCACCGCGGTGCCACCTCCGCCCATTCTCGGTAGACACGGAGAAAAATAAATGTTGAAATGTGTACCGAAAATGTGCTGGAGTGCCCGCAAGCTGTGGAGTCTAGTCTCACTGATGGCTATGATATTCAGATTTAGTGACTTGATGTCATTTAACAGGCAGCCTTGTTTCCAAGGCGACCCCAAGCCACGTACATTTATACTACCTATTCTGAGCATGTTCCGATAAAAGTGCAAAAAAGGAAAAGGAGAGAGAAAAGGTTACTTGTTTTTCGAAAGTTCTTGTTCTTTCACCTCACGGTCTTCTTCTATGAGGCTTTTATACAGTTTTTTTCGATGAGTACTTTTGAAATCTCCCTACTGCATCAGGGTAAAGAGATTTCAGGGGCTGTATGTGTTCTGTGTCACGTGTATTATTTAATGTGTGTGTGGTGTGTGTTGTGGTGGGTGGTTACTTGTTTTTATGTCGTTTTCAGTAATGTAGTGTTTGACCTAATGTGTTCCATTAGGTCGTGGTTGTTTGTGTTTATGGCTGTCAACATTTTTGGGGGGTTTGATGATGGGTGGTTTGTGTTGATGTGTGTGTTTTCTGTGGATGTTTTGTTTCGGGAGTGGTGTATCTTCCCGCTTTGTTTGTTATTTTTTCTTTTCTTTTTTTTTCCCCTTTTTCTTCTCCCCCCTGTGGCTATTTGCCAATCTTCCGTGTCTTCTTCGTCTAATGACAGATCAGACGAATCGGAGTCTGGAAGAGGGAAAGTATTGGGGTTTATTGTCGACTGTGGTTGGTGTTGGTGGTGAGCGTTTGGTTGTGGTGTATGCGGTTTTGGATGTGGGGTTTGGGTATTTTGTGTTTGAGTGATTGTGGGTATTGTTGTGTTTGTTTAGGGTCTCAATTTTGTGGGGATTTGGAGTTGTAATTGTTTCTTCATTTTTGCTGGTGTCTTTTTGGCAGATGTCCTTGGTTTGGGAGTTGGTATATTCTTGGTTGTTGTTGTTGGTGATGCTGCTTCTGTTCTTGGTGCTGCAGTTGGTGTGGTTGTTTCTTTGGTGAGGTTTGTTCCTGCAAAAAGTGGTGTGGGTAGTAAACCTTGTTTATGTTTTTGTTTCCGGCTGCTGTTGTTGTTGCTGTTGTTTTCTTGCGGCAGATTTGCAGTCTTTTTTGAGGTGTTGCTCACTGCCGCATATGTAGCAACGTGGTCTTCTGCCATCGACGACCACATATAACTGTGGTGGTCGTCTGATACACATATCTGGGTGGGTATTTTTTTTATATCTTCATGATGTATATGTAGAAGAAATTCTATTTTTTTTCCCACCCAGTTTTTATGCTCTGTGACTGTGGTTTCCAAAATAGTATAATTCGCCATTTTTACGCATAAGGCCTTTACAAGCCATAGACTATTGGCTATTTTGGGGACATTGTTTAGAGTGATCTTAGTCACTTTCTGTCCCCGATAGCTTGGTGTAAGTGGAGTTCATCTGAGTGAAGAGTTAGCGTTGAGAAATGTCTAGCTAACTCTTCGGTGTAGAAAACGACTTGTATGTGGGCAAATTTGTTCCACCAGGTTACATATTCTTTGTGATCCCAGATGGGTTTCAAGCACTTCTCTATTTTGCTTGTGTTGGCCTTCTCTGGGATTTTTGTTTTTTTGTTAACTATTTTATAAATAATGCTCGTTTTTTTCATTTTCCAAAATATCTTCTTTGGTATGTTTATTTTTACTATACCTTCTGATTCTGTTATTTTGATGTTCGTTGTCCTGTATTTGTTGAGCCGTAAATTATATTGTTGTTTTTTTTCTTTAATCGCCTCAGCGAAATTTGTTGTTGTTTTGTTATTGTTGTTGCTTGTGGTGATGTTGTTGTTGACTGCAGTTTGTAAAATTGGTGTGTTTGGTTCGATCGTGCAAGTAGGAAGGGGTGGAAAATTGCCTGCGTACTTTAGTCCTGCACAGGGCAAATTCGACATTTTGTTTGCTTGTCGTCGTTATTTTTTCACTTGTTTGTGTGATGGGAGTGAGCAGTGGTTGAAGGGAATTGTTGTTGTCGTCGTTGTTGTTGTGTTGTTGTTGTTGTTATTGTCGTTCTTGGTGACGGCGGTGGTGTTGGTAGTATTAGTAGCATTGACGGCACGGTCTTTGGTGGCGGTGATGGTGATGTTGTGTTGTTATTGGTGGCGATATCTTTAGTAGGGATAGCAGTTTGAGTAGCAGATTCTGCCATGGTGTTGGTGGTGGTGGTGGACTCATGATGGTGTTGACGGTGCTTGGCCTTGCGACCTTTGTTTTGTATTTGTTGCTGTTGGTGGTGGTGGAGTTGTCAGGTTCGGCGTATGCTAACAGAGCATCCTGTTATTCTGTTTCTGCGTCACGCTTGACTTGCAACTCAGCCTCGTGGTGGCCAGTGGCTATTTTGGAAATAAAGTGGCTAAATGAAACCACGAAGGCTATGAGAATTTTTTCTTTTAAATTTTGCCCACAAGGGGCAAAATTTTGTGTCGATATTATTCAAAGGTTTACAGTGGATGTTGTTGCACAACTTTTAAGCACAAAATGTTTGTCAATATACACTTTTAAATAGTCAAAATAAATGATTACCTTCGGAGCTAAAACGACATCACATCCGTCAGAGATAGTACATTCCTTCGCCATAGCCACAAGGATGATGAAAATAGCTCTTCCTTCCCGTTTGAAGGAAGGAGGCGTGACAATATTGACGATAGACTCAGATAGATAGATAGATAGATAGATAGATAGATAGATAGATAGATAGATAGATAGATAGATAGATAGATAGATAGATAGATAGACAGATAACTTTCTTTTATTAGCCACACAGGGCTGAATACAGAGGGGACAAATGCAAATGCAGAGCTTTTCTTTTCGAGGTGGAAAAAAATAAAAAATGTAAGATTGCGATCAAAAGGGATCGAGGGGAGGAAAAAAAGGGAAAAAAAAGAAATCGTGTATCACAGAAATAATGGTGTAAACATTGATATAACAAGATTGGGTTCATCCGTGGGAAGAAAAGCCACAGAAAAGACCACGGGAACCCCAGTCAGGGAGAAATAAACACATGAGGTAAAAAATGCTCTCTTTCTTTCTTTTTTACGATCTACAGGATCATGCTCAAAATGGTTTCGTTACTAGCACGCCATCTTGTGCAACATTCACCCATCTTTTTTTGAATCTTTCGCGAGACAAAACTTCCCTCCCCATTCTCACCTTCCTTTTAAGTGGTACTTGAAAAAGTTGATGAGGATTGGCCAGAGAGGTAAGTGTTTGTCTCTAATCCTTTCGCTCGAGTCCACCACACACATTCTTTAACCATGGCCCCAGTACGATGAAAATGCCTTGCCTTCCGGTTGAGGGAAGGGGGCGGAGCAATTTGATGATAGACTCGGCCGATAGGCGGATCGTCCCACAGTGACAGCAGCCGTTCGGCATAAGCTCACAGGTCGGAATGGTTGACATTGCACGAGTGCGTGCAGAACGGTTTCGTCGCTCTGACCGCATCTCGGCAAGTCGGTCCAGTGTGTCTGGGACCGTGTTGTAGAGCTTATCCCGAACGGTAATGCTTCTCGATAGCACTGCCAGGCCAGGGAGTTGGTGATGGTCATAGTCCGGCCCGAAAGTTGTCCTGAACAGTCGGGTCAGGTGTTCCTCGGTCGACGCCCAGACTTGCCCGAGTTCGTCGTCGCACCTCCCCTCCACTAATCCTCTATAGAATGCCTTTGTTGTGATGGAGTGCACAAGTTCGACCGGACAGATAGATAGATAGATAGATAGATAGATAGATAGATAGAGAGAGATAGATAGATAGATAGATAGATAGATAGATAGATAGATAGATATGTTTCTTTATTAGCCACACAGGGCTGCACACAGATAGAACAAATTACAAGGTAGAGCTTTTCTTTTGAAGGTTTAAAAAAAAAAAAAAATATTAAAATAAAAAATAAAATAAAATAAAAAAGGGGGGGTCGATCAAAAGGGATCGTAAAAGGAGAGAAAGAGGACAAAAAAAGGGGGGTTAAAAAAAAGGGGGAGAGGAAAAAAAATTGATCAATAGGGATCGTTATCACAGAAATGTCAATATGAAGTGTAAAGGGGAGGACAGGTGAGGTTTACCCCTGGAAAGAAAAGCCTACGGAAAAGACCACGGTAACCTCGGTCAATGAAGTCACATGTTATATTCTTTTTTTTTTTTTTTGCAAATAAGCAACTCTCTGTATTAATTTTTACGGTTCATAGAATCATAGTCAAGGTGGCTTCGTCATTCATACGTGCCATCCTTGCTACATTCACCCATCTTTTTTTAAAACATTCACTAGACAAAACTTGCCTCTCTACTCTCACTTTTTTCTTCAAGTGATACTTGAAGAAGTTGATGAGAGATTGACCAGAGAGGAAAGTGTTTGTCTCTAATCCTTTCAGACGCGTCCACCAGATACATTCTTTCGCCATAGCCACAAGTATGATAAAAATAGCTCTTCCTTCCCGTTTGAAGGAAGGAGGCGTGACGATATTAACGATAGACTCGGCTGATAAACCGACACGTCCCACACGTGACAGCAGTCGTTCGACATAAGCCCACAGGTGGGAAATTGCTGGACACTGCACGATTGCGTGCAGAGCGGTTTCGTCGCTCTGCCCGCATCTCGGGCAGGTCGGCCCCGTGTTTCTCGAGCCATGCCTATAGAGCTTATCCCGAACGGGTAGCGCTTCTCGGTAGCACCGCCAGGCCAGGGATCTCTGGAAGTTGTCCATAGGTCCCGCCCAGGTTTGCCCCGAGCTCGTCGTCGTACCTCCCCTCCACTAATCCCCTATAGAATGCTTTGGTTGTGTTGAAGTCACTCAAGGTCGACCCGGGACGGCAGAGTTGCTTGAGAGCAACGCGACACTCGCGGTGCCATTCGCCCTTCTTCGGCCTCTTTTTGATCCACGACTGTAGTTCGGTCATGGAGACGAGTTGCGGGAATGCGTGCCTCACAAACGGCGACCACACCTGTTCACCGTCGTCTACATAGAGCCGGAGATGTCGCAGTCTCAGCGCGTGTCTGCGCATCATCAACCACGGCATGCCCAGCCCTCCTTTTAACGGGTGTTGACAGCAAATGGATCGCCTGACATCGGGACGCATCCTTTCCACAAGAAGCGGAAGAGGATGCGTTCTAGTTTGGTGATGGTAGGGTCGGGACAAGGTACGACGGTCAGGCGGTAGTAGATGATGGACGCGATGTACGCGTTCACCACCTCCGCCCGACCTTTTAGGGACAGTTTCCTCTCGGCCCATTGCTGGCGAGAGTGACAACCCTACTCGTTATCTCGTTCCAGTTCTTCTCCATTTGGAGGTCCGGACCGAACCAGACCCCGAGCAACTCAACCGGGCCGTCTGTCCAGCGTCCCACGACGGAGGTACTGGTGGACGGCATGGGCTTGCTTCTCCAGGTGCCGAGCCGCAAACCCACTGACTTTTCCCGGTTGATTTTTGCTCCTGTCACCGCTTCGTAGTCTTTCAGTGTCTCGCCGACCCGCTCGATGTGCTCGTGGCTTGACACTATGACGGTGACGTCGTCCGCGTATGCAGACACGCTCGTCCCGCATCCTAATTCTCGCGGGATGCCCCTCAGAGTCGCCAGCTTCCGCAGTAGTGGCTCAAGAGTCAATACGTATAGAAGCGCCGAGAGGGGGCATCCCTGACGGACCGAACGTGCAATGTCGAAGGGTCTCGATAGATGTCCATTTACGCGAATTACCGAACGGATGCCTCTGTACAAGGCAGCTATCCAGCCGCGGAAGACGGGACCGAAACCAGCCGCTCTCAGGACTGCCTCCAAGTATCGATGGTCTACCCTATCAAAGGCTTTCGATTGATCCAAGTTGATCAGGGCCCCACCCATGCCAGGTTCGTTAACTACCCTGTCTATGATGTAGCGCATCAGATGGAGGTTGTCATGGATGCTCCGGCACGGCGCACGTTTGTGCGTTGTCGACCAGTTTCTCCATGACAAGCGCCAACCTCTTGGCTAACACCTTTGTCAAAATTTTCAGGTCTGCATTGAGCAGAGTGATTGGCCTAAAGTTATCTATAATGTTTCCCTTGTTTGGATCTTTCTTCAGCAGAGTTACAGCTCCTCGACTCACAAAACCGGGTATGCTCCCGTTTTGCTGCCAGTTGCAGTATACCGCTGCCAAGACGTCTCCAAACAAGTCTGGCATACAATATTAAAATTCGTAGGGTAGACCATCAAACCCGGTGATTTGTCCCTCGAGCATTCTGCCATCGCTTCCCGCACTTCCGCCGCCGCCGTGATGGCACCTTCGCAGCACCCTGCCTTCTTGTCGAGAGTCGTGGCAGGCTATGTAGGTAGGCACTGAAGTCTACCCTACGTTCTTGGCCTCCACTCGTCCCGAACAGTCGGGCAAAATGCTGCTGAAAGGCCTCACACATTTTACTTGGCTCGAGCAATTCGCGCCCCTGTTCATCTACCAGTGACCGAATGGTGGCTTTGTTGCCCTGTTGCGCCTCTGCCACCCGGACCTCTCTCGCGGCTCCAACACCTTCGTTCCTTAGAGCACGCATCCTATCTCTGACAGCACATCCTTCGTGTTTGGCGTTGACGTGTTGGTCGAGGGCCAACCTCGCCGCCAAAACGTCGGATGCGATGCCGCTTCTAATTGCCTCTTCTAGCTTCTTAACTAGCTCACCCTCTACTCTATTTCTATCTATGGCTAGTGCTTTGCTGTACCTAATCGCTTCTGCTTTTACTGCTCTCTTGAGGGCAAACCACCATTTGTTGTTGATGATGGCTCCCGTCAAAGCCCTCTTTACTAGTGTGCTAATCCGGTCTCTGAAAACTTGTCTGGACGGGAATGATGCGTTCAGTTTCCAGTACCCAGGACCCTGTCTATGTGCCTTATCTAAGTCTAGCGTACACGTCACCAATTTGTGATCCGTGTAGCTGACTGTGTGGAATTGTGGACATCCTAAGTTATCCTTGTCTACTGTCCTACACAGTATCCTATCTAGATACGATCTCGACGACCCACTGCGGTTGCTCCATGTCCACGTTGGTGCATTTGGGTGGTTTAGTCGGTACCTGTCAGACAGTTGGAATCGTCTGAGCAGGTCTCTGAGGCATTTGCATCCCCTTCTGTTTCTGTCTCTACCCACGTAGTCTACATGCGTGTCCAAGGTAGCATTCCAATCCCCCACTAAGAGTAAAGGACGAGACGTTCCCAAGAATACTTCTAGACGTCGAAAGAAATCCGCCCGACCTGTTAAGGGCGGTGCGTAGACTGATACGAGTCGAAAAGCGCACCCATTGCTGCCGTCAACATCCAGAACGATCAGTCTACCCTCCGGGTCTACGAATATCGTCTTGACTTCGAGATCCAGGCTCTTGTGAAAAAGTACCGCGGTGCCACTACCGCCCATCCTCGGCAGACAGGGAGCGAAATAAATGTTAAACTGTCCGCCAAACATGGACTTTAGGGCCCGTGGCTCGTGGAGTCTGGTCTCACTTATGGCTATGATTCCCAAATCATGTGACTTGATGTCATTTAGGAGGTATCCTTGTTTCCAAGGAGACCCCAAGCCACGCGCATTCACACAACCAATCTTGACCATGATTCTATTGGGGTGTGTGCTTTAAAACACACAAATGAAAGTACAGAGAGTTACTTACTTGTGTCGAAAGTTTTGGCTTCCTCGTTCTTTGATGTGTCTTCGAGGAGGTTTCTATATAGTTTTTGGGACAGATATTTCTGGAAACCCCCTACAGCATTTGGAAGAGGGCTTTGAGTTTGTGGTGTTGTGTTTGTGTGATGTGTAGTATTTTGATGTGTTTGAGTGGTGTAGTGCGTGGATGATTGCTATTTTTAAAGTCATCTTCACAAATGTTTGTGTATCCTGTGATGTACTCCATTAGTTTGGAGTCTTTTGTGTCTATCGCTGATAGCATTGTTTTGTGTGGTGTTGGTGCTTGTTTTGTTGTGTATGGAGTTTTCAGGGTTCAGGTATCTCCCTGCTTTGGTTGCGATTTCTTGTTTGGTTTTTCTTGATCTTTTTCTTTTACCCCTGTGGCTATTTGCCATTCTGTCGAACTTTCATCGTTAGATGAAAAGTCTGACGAATCAGCAGGGGGCAAGGGTAAAGCGTCTGGGTGTGTTTGTGCGGTTGTAGATATTGTTGTGGTGCGCGGGGAGGGTGTTGCTGGGGGTTTTGTTGTGGTTATTGTCTCTCCTACATCCTTGGTGCTTGTCTTCTTCGTTGTTATTCTTGGTGTTGGAATTGGTTTATTTGTTGTTGGTGGTGATGATTCTGTTCTTGGCGCTGTGTGTTGGTGTTGTTTGGTTGGGTTGGCTTGTTCTTTGTTGTTTTTCCTGCATTTCCGCATACAGCTTCTTGACTAGCTGTCCATATTGTGGTGTGGGCAAAATCCTGGCTTTTGTGATTTTTCCTGTGGCTGTTGTTGTTGTTGTAATTTTGCGGCAGATTTGCACTCCTTTTTGAGGTGTGCCTCACTGCCACATGTATAGCATCGTGGCCTTCTGCCCTCGACTACTACGTATAACTTGCGGCCATCCTCAAGATGTACGTGGGTGGGGATTTTATTTATGTCCTCTTGACTTATGTGGAAGAGGAACTCTATTCTCTTTCCCAGCCAGTCCTTGTTTTCCGAAACACCGATATCTAGGATGTTTATGTCCTCCATTTCGGATGTTAAGGCGGATGTAATCCACAGTGTTGTAGTCACTTGGGGGACACCACTGATAATGACTTTCGTCACCTTCTGGCCGAGGTAACTCGGTGTCAACGTTAGTTCATCAGAATGAAGGGTTATCGTTGAGAGAATTTCTTCGCCAACTCTTCATTCTGAAAAACCACCTGTACGTGTGCGAACTTGTTCGCCCAAGTCACACAATCCTTGTATCCCCAGATGGGGCGTAAGCACTTTTCGACTTTGTCTGTGCTTGCCTTTTCTGGACTTTTTGTTTTTTATTTGTGATTTTATATACAATTGTCTTTTTTTTCTCCTCATTCAGTATGTGCTGAGGTATGTGTAAGAGTATTTTTCCGTTTTGATTTGTAATAAGGTTTCTGCAATCTTTAATCTGTTGTGTAGTAAACGAAACTTTTGTTACCTTTTCTTTATCGCCTCGGCGAAGTTTGTTGTTGTTTTGTTATTGTTGTTACTGCCGGTGGTGTTGGTGTTGATGGCAGGGGTGTGGGTTGTAGGTTTGTGGTTGCTGATTATGCAACTAGCAAGGGGTGGAAAATTGCCTGCGTAATTTAGTCCTGCATTAGCGCAAATTTCGGCATTTCGTTTGCTTGTCGTCGTTATTTTTTCACTTGTTGGTGATGGAGGTGAGCAGTGGTTGAAGGGAATTGTTGTTGTCGTCGTCGTCGTGGTTGTTGTTGTTGTTGTTGTGTTGTTATTGTCGTTCTTGGTGACGGCGGTGGTGTTAGTAGTATTAGTAGCATTGACGGCACGGTCTTTGGTGGCGGTGATGTGGTATTGTTATTGGTGGCGACGTCTTTAGTAGGGATAGCAGTTTTAGTAGCAGATTCTGCCATGGTGTTGTTGTCGGTGTTGTTGGTGGTGGTGGTGGACTCACTGATGGTGTTGACGGTGCTTGGCCTTGCGACCTTTGTTTTGTATTTGTTGCTGTTGTCGATGTTGATGGTGGCGGAGTTGTCAGGTCAGTACGTAAGGTAACAGAGCATCCTGTTTTTCTGCCTCTGCGTCACGCTGACTTGCACCTCAGCCTCGTGGTGACCAGTGGCCATTTTGGAAATAAAATGGCTAAATGAAACCACGAAGGCTATGAGAATTTTTTCTTTTAAATTTTGCCCACAAGGGGCAAAATTTTGTGTAGATATTAATCAAGGTTTGCAGTGGATGTTGTTGCACAACTTTTAAACACAAAATATTTCACAATAAACAATTTTCAACGTACAAAATGACCAACTTACGTGGAGCCCATTTGACTAGCGTCCGTCCATGTCGAGAGATAGATAGATAGATAGATAGATAGATAGATAGATAGATAGATAGATAGATAGATAGATAGATAGATAGATAGACAGACAGATATGTTTCTTTATAGCCACACAGGCTGCCACAGACAGAACAAATTACAAGGTAGAGACTTTCTTTGGGGGTAAAAAAAGGGGGTTGGTTTTCGATCAAAAGGGATCGTAAAAGGAAAGAAAGAGGACAAAAAAGAGGATAGGATTTAAAAAAAAGGGGGGGGAGAGGAAAAAAAAAAAGAAAAGGGGGGAGAGGAAAAAAAAGTTGATCAATAGGGATCGTAATCACAGATAGCTGATAGATAGATAGATAGGATAGATAGATAGATAGATAGATAGATAGATAGATAGATAGATAGATAGATATGTTCTTTATTAGCCACACAGGGCTGCACACAGATAGAACAAATTACAAGGTAGAGCTTTTCTTTTGAAGGTTTAAAAAATAAAAAAAAAAAATAAAAAATAAAATAAAAATAAAATAAAAAAAGGTGGGGGTCGATCAAAAGGGATCGTAAAAGGAGAGAAAGAGGACAAAAAAAAGGGGGGAAAATACAAGCCTCCCCGATAGATAGATAGATAGATAGATAGATAGATAGATAGATAGATAGATAGATAGATAGATAGATAGATAGATAGATAGATAGATAGATAGATAGATAGATAGATAAAAACTGCTCCACGCAACAGAGCAAGAGAGTACACCAAAATATGTTGCGTTTGTTTATTTAAAAGTATGTCCAGTCTGATAAAATTGTTTTCTCTGATAAAGAAATCATTCATAGTTATTAAAAGTTTCTACCTTCGAACGCTATATTAACGTAGTTAGTATCTGTCTATCTTTACACAGTTTTTCGAGAGTATTGACTCTCTCCTCCATCGGCAGATATAATGGTAAATATAGCGACTTTGCTACTAAATTCCAAAGATATTTCAGAGATGCCTTCAACAAGCTTCAAGCATTTGAAAGAAACCTTTTGCACGTAAAACACCTAAAACAAAAAGAAAAAAGAAGAAAAAAAGGAAAGAAACAAATAAGAAAGTAACTTGATAGGATATCAAGCGAATGACATTTTGTTTATAACTGAAGGCAGACTTTAATACTTGATGAAGGCCAAGTGTTTATCATTCTGAACTGATATAAGAAATTCAATACTTCGCTGCCACAGGATAAGTAAAATAATTTCGGCCGCCGTAAAAGTCAGATGATGGTACTGAGAAAGCAAAATGGCACATAAATTATGGCAGAATGATTGAGGTAAAAATAAAGAATGAGCGTGTGATGGTGTGTGTGTGTGTGTGTGTGATTAGATAAGCGATTGTATAGCATATATGAGATGCGTTGTCTAAAAATATACGTTTACACCTGTAAACACCGAGTACACGACACATACAGACGCACACACAATCACACCCATATACACATATGTTGATAATAAATGTACGTTCGTATGTATGTATGTATGTATGTATGTATCTATATTTGTATGTATGTAGATCTTGTTATGTATGTATGTATGTATTTATGAATGTATGCATGTATGTATGTAGATCTGTTTATGTGATGTATTTATGTGCGTATATCCTGTGTTTGTGGATGCATGTATGAATATTTATAGAGTACAGCTTTACTTATTATTCAGCCTTGCAAGAAAACCTGTACGTGACAACTCAATCTGCTAAAAATAGCAACCAAACTTTCTTCACGTCATACCTTATAGTATTAAATGGAAAGAACTCATTACATATTGCCGTCTTAGATACTCCTAAATAATGATGGCCACAACTGGAACGCTTTTCATTATAGTTTTGTTCGTTCAGGTTTTTTCCGAGACTAAACATCAACCATTACTAGCAACTCGTGAAACTCTAAATATGCATTATTGAAAATGCGATTATATTCGAATTTTAATAGGATACTTATAGATTTCCTTTATATTTTGCTTGGAACGATAAAATTTTTAAATACAAAATTTTAAAATTCAAGACCGTCCTGCTCTTATCTTCCCGATGAATTCTTTTGAAGTTAACTTTGGCGTTGCGATCGATAAAAGAAAATACTAATCAAGTACTGGAATTGATTTCATCAACTAACACCCTCTCACAAACTTTCTAGCCTCATACTTATATTTAAAATATTTATTACCTTTTCATAATGCATAGTGCCAAGGACTCCAAATTTGCCATCAAGATGTAGGACAAGATACTGTGATAGCCTGGGCTTCCGAGGCCCACAGCTCTTCAATATCCTCCCGAAGAACCTAAGAGACCTGCATGGGGTTGATGCAGGTGTCTTTAAAATAAAACTGGATCTCTTCTTGTCAGGTGTCTCAGATGAACCAACTTCACGGCAGGAGGTGCAGATGAGGGCAGCTGCATCGAACTCTCTCATGCACCAAATGGCAATTGCTAAAAAGCATTCGTGAAGTAAAATCATGTAGCAACAGCGAATGGCGGTGCCCCAGCATGGCCACAGCTTGTGAGCTGAAACTAGATAAAAAAAAAAATAAGGTAAGAATAATGGGAATATATTTTTGTCCTTTTTTAATTTATCTCTGGATGTTAGTACTGTAACCGCTGATGTGTTTCTTTCGGGATTCAGTTCTGTTGTTGTTTTTTATGTTTCTTACTAAATTGTATTATTTGTGTGTTGAGTTAAGCCTTATATGATGTTGTTAACCATATAACTTCTATGAACAATGCTCTTGTTTTGTGAAGCATTCTGTGTAAGTTTAGTTGCACTGCAGTTAACACATTCACAGCATAAGGGAGTATTAAAAATCTATTCAGAATTAATTATGCAGTAAGCGAAGAGAACACTATTACCCAATGACAAATCTTACATAAGATATTTAAACAAATACCGGAAGCAACTCTGAAGCAGCTCTGAACCTACATTAGTTTTTTTATGATCTCGTCAGCAATGCATCATAACCTGTACAGAAGTTTTTAAATAATGGCGTAGGAGTGGCTGTGTGGTAAGTAGCTTGTTTACCAATCACATGGTTCCGGGTTCAGTCCCACTGCGTGGCACCTTGGGCAAGTGTCTTCTACTTTAGCCTCGGGCAGACCAAAGCCTTGTGAGTGGATTTGGTAGACGGAAACTGAAAGAAGCACGTCGTATATATGGATGTATATATATATACATACATATATATATATATATATATACATATATATATATATGTATATATATATACATATGAAAGTATGTATGTGTGTGTATATGTTTGTGTGTTTGTGTTTGTCCCCCAACATCGCTTGGCAACCGATGCTGGTATGTTTACGTCCCCGTAACTTAGCGGTGCGGCGAAAGAGATCGATAGAATAAGCACTAGGCTTGCAAAGAAAGGGTCGATTTGCTCGACTAAAGGCGGTGCTCCAGCATGGTCGCAGTCAAATGACTGAAACAAGTAAAAGAGAGTAAAAAGCGAGTAGTGAACTAAATACATAGGATGGTACATTACATCGCGAAAGAATAGAATTGTTCATTGTGTAAAAGTAATACAGAAACTGTTACATTATTATTAATTTGGTACTGTGACATCTTACTTTAGATCGTTTCACAGCCTTTTTACTTCCATACTCTGTAAAAATCATTGTCATTATCATTATTATTACCCACTATTCTCTTTCAAAAAGTTAAGTTTGATGACTTAAGTACAAAACTGTCTTAAAAATGTTTGTTCATCAGACACCACTAAAAGGGATTAAGAAATTTTATCATAAACAGCATTGAGTTGAAACGAAATTACCCTATGAGTTCCTATAAAGAGGTCCTTTCGTCCAATAATCCTTCCTTATTAGCTACAGATGCCGGTATTTCGAATATGAGGTACATGTATAATAAGATTACGTTTATAGAATTACGAACAAAAATTAACCAAAAATGTGTATGCTTAAAATCACTTCTCAACGAACCCTCAGCGACCTCTTGTGACATTTTGCGGAATGTTCCGGGGAGCACCGGTTGCGAAACCTGCTCTAGATTGATGGCGAGCCGACAATATAGTGTGTTGATAGCATATAATGGAATTAACAGAATATAACAGACGGTGGTTATCAATTAAATATTCAAGTATTTTAGTAGATAAAATTATATAAAAGAGAAATGAATTCAAAACAATAAATTTAGCAGACACGACAACCTACACAATAAAATATCACACATAAAGTATATCGTACAAACCAATTGCAACATTTTATAAAACTACTTTATTAACTACAACACACCATGAAATATATCTAAGCTCAAAATAGCACTAACAGTACGTTACCAGAACACGGAATTTAAACATTATCACCAGCAAGA
Organism: Octopus sinensis; assembly: GCF_006345805.1. Classification (NCBI taxonomy): domain Eukaryota; kingdom Metazoa; phylum Mollusca; class Cephalopoda; order Octopoda; family Octopodidae; genus Octopus; species Octopus sinensis. Next base: position 174,776,149 of record NC_042997.1, read on the forward strand.
ACAAAATTCATGAACTTCTTCTTAGCTGTTGAATGAACTTTAAATGACTAATGCAATTTACAAATTTAGATGTAAACATGAAAGTAGTAAACTTCCAGACTTTATTATTTACTTGAACATAAAAGTAGTCTGCTTTTTCTTTGATATGTAGAACAGTACAACTACATCTAGCAATCTGCTAACCTCTATATTGTCTAACGTTTTGCTCCTCTATTGGCTGAACATCAAACAGAAAAACTATGACCGACAAGTTAGATATTAAAGACCAAGATTACATACAACTGTCTGTATATCTGTTGGCCACCTCCGTAAAATTAGCGCTATGCACTGGGGAAGCTAAATCAGATATCCGGTTTCTGTTCACGGTTCTAGCTGTTTCTCTTCACTTCAGTGCTTGTCTTTGGGTAATGCACTCACACTTTACCCATTTAGGCCACACTTAATGTCAATAGACATAATCATTCAGTGATAGGCAAATAACGTAAATTACAAATTATTGTCGAAAATACAGACGTTTGATGTTTTAAGTTTAGTCCATAAACTTTTTGTTATATCAGGTGTGAAAGTTGGTTCACTGAAAGGAGACTGACAGCAGTGCTCTGCTCTGTAGCGTTTAGCTTATATATTATAGCACAATGTCGTTACAATACCGTAGCCGATTGAATTAGTCTCGGTACATAGCTGCTACGTATTTTATCGATAATGCGATGAGAACAAAAATCAAAGTCGACTTTGGTGGAGTTCTGGCACAAAAAACAAAGAGAGGTATTAATATTGCTTCTAATTTAAACACAAGGCCAGTAATTTCGTAAGTAAGGAGGGCTAGTTAATTCATCTATTCCTGTATTTGACTCGTACTTTATTATATCGAATCCAGAAGGATGAAAGGCAAGATTAATCTCTGTGGCGAGTAATAATATATTACAGCTCGGCACACCATTCTTTCTTTCCATTGCTTTTCGTGTCCGTTAGATTAATAAATATATACTAATAGAAGGCCACAAATTTGTAGAAAAGGTATATAGTTCATTTAATTCGTTTCCATACGTCTTGCACTTATTTCATTGACCCAAAGTAAAAAGCAAACTTGATCTCGGTGAGTTCTGAACTCATTTGCCAACTAGAATAATCATTACACTGTTTGAACTGTAGTAAATGATTTTGTATAAGTATGTGTTTATATGTGGAGGCGCAATGGCCCAGTGGTTAGGGCAGCGGACTCGCGGTCAGAGGATCGCGGTTTCGATTCCCAGACCGGGCGTTGTGTATGTTTATTGAGCGAAAACACCTAAAGCTCCACAAGGCTCCGGCAGGGGGGGGGGCGACCCCTGTTGTACTCTTTCGCCCCAACTTTCTCTCGCTGTTTCTTGAGTAACGCTGCGATGGACTGGCGTCCCGTCCAGCTGGGGGGAACACATACGCCATAGAAACCGGGAAACCGAGCCCATGGCTTGGCTTGAAAAGGGCACATAAATAAGATTAATGTGTTTATATATGATCAAATGTGTACTCTTAGTGATGGAATGTAAGGTAGCAACAAAATATGCGGATTTTAATCTTTAATGAGATCTTTTTTATCACTTGGTTTCGATAACAGGTACCTCAGCTGATCGAGTGATTGAAATACCTACTTATATTAATGTGTAAGTGGCTTAGTATTTCACAAATATGTTTATTTCTTATTTCTTTACAGCCCACAAACAGAGGGGACAAACAAGTAAAGACAAACGGATTAAGTCGATTATATCGACCCCGGTGCGTAACTGGTATTTATTTAATCGACCCCGCAAAGATGAAAGGCAAAATCTACCTCGGCGGAACTTGAAATCAGAACGTAGCAGCAGACGAAATACCTATTTCTTTACTACCCACAAGGGGCTGCACACAGAGAGAACAAACAAGGACAGACAAACGGATTAAGTCGATTAGATCGACCCCAGTACGTAACTGGTACTTATTTAATAGACCCCGAAAGGATGAAAGGCAGAATCGACCTCGGCGGAATTTGAACTCAGAACGTAACGACAGACGAAATACCTATTTCTTTACTACCCATAAGGGGCTGCACACAGAGAGGACAAACAAGGACAGACAAACGGATTAAGTCGATTATATCGACCTCAGTGCGTAACTGGTACTTATTTAATCGACCCCGAAAGGATGAAAGGCAAAGTCGACCTCGGCGGAATTTGAACTCAAAACGTAGCGGCAGACGAAATACCGCTAAGCATTTCGCCCGGCGTGCTAACGATTCTACCACCTCGCCGCCTTATATGTTTACTTCTAACGGAATCCTTAGGTAGAATCAGCACATGCGTAGTCTGTAACGAAGCTGGTCCTATGATTTACAGTTACAGTTCATGCAAAGGGTTTCCACACAGTTTCCCGTCTACTCATTTTAATTCACACATTTTCTATCGATCTGATGCTATAATACATGAAGCTTGCCCTATATGTTACACAGTAACATCGAACCCGAGACTCCATGGCTGCGAATCGAAATTCCTTCCTTAACCACTAGACCCAACTTACGACCAACACAATCAAACATACTTTTGCACTACATATACAATCGTGTGTGTGTGTGTGTGTGTGTGTGTGTGTGTGTGTGTGTGTGTGCACGTATATAATGTATATATATATATAGTTAATCCAAACAAGAAAGCACAAAAAACACAACAACTCGAAGACGTGGAACAAATATAGTAGAAAGAAAGAAGGAGGGTTTAACGTTTCGAGCGGAGCTCTTCGTCGGAAACATAGGAGAAGGGAAGACAGAGGAAAAAATTGCCAAGGATAAGATCGTTAATTAAAAATTAAAATAACGATTTTATCAAGTGGTCAGCATAGAAAAAATAACCTTCAAAGGTTATGTGTGTGTGTGTGAGTGTGCTCACAGAGGTATGTGGTGGAAGAGCGTTAAAACTAAAGGTTGAAAGTAACTTCGAAGTTTTGGTTTATCCTTCGACAACCTGGCGAAGGCAACTAAACCAAAACTTCTAAGTTATTGTCATTCATTTCCTTGTAAAAATAATATATATATATATATAAAATTATAAATTAGGGTATCTACGAGATACACCAGCATGTTGGTATCTCGTAGATACCCTAATTTATATTTTTATATATTATATATTATATATAATATATCTATATATATATATAATATAAATTATAAATTAGGGTATCTACGAGATACCACCAGCATGTTGGTATCTCGTAGATACCCTAATTATAATTTTATATATATATATATATATTATATATATTATATATATATATATATATATATATATATTATATATTTTACAAGGAAATGAATGACAATAACTTAGAAGTTTTGGTTAGTTGCCTTCGCCAGGTTGTCGAAGGATAAACTAAAACTTCGAAGTTACTTTCAACCTTTAGTTTTAACGCTCTTCCACCACATACCTCTGTGAGCACACACACACACACACACACACACACGCACACACGCTCAGAGTAATTAGGATGTTCTCAGTAGTACTACTTCTGCTACGAACGGGAACATTCTATACATTTCTAAAAGAGAAAATTTATTCTGGGGATCGAATGGATCACTACAACACAGCGACAAGTGGTTTCATTCCTGGGTGGAAGGACTTAGCAAATCTATTTTATTCCAGTTATACTAACACCAAGGTTGGATTGTGGGATCTTTTCGGTTTGACCGGCAGTTTTTTAAAAATAATTTCCACGTAACTAAACACTTTTAAACTTCGTATACTGGTAGAATGTGTTTATAAAACATCTTTTTCTCTTGGCTTTATTGAGAAAATTCTATAGTTTGTAAGATATTTGTTGTATTTTTTTCTTCAACTTCTGCAATTTCAACCAATCAATATCGTCTATTGAGGTGAAAACATTCTGTGCCGTATGAATATGTCCCTCGTTTAAGAAACAGATTGGGTTTATTTACATTTGTGAAGAAAAAAAGATACCCTTCACCCCACCCCTAACCCTAACCCTAAAACATATTGAAATGCAATAGATCGATACTAGGGTCATAATTATGGGTGACAATTTCATATGACACCGCTAGAAAAAACTGCCGGTCAAACCGAAAAGATCCGATTGTGGATATACACTGAATATGCACTATATTGAGCAGCATAGAGATGTGTCTAATGTTCCTCCTCATATAACCATTACTGCTACTTCCTCTGCCAGTAGTTATGCATCTGGACTGATGCATCGTAGTGTGAAGTATTCAGCCAGAACTAATCCCTACTAGTTTTCCTTTCCTTCATAGCTCCATATTTTTATAATTTCAGAGTTTAGCTTATCCAGCAAGGACCTCTTCTTGCTTTCAATATTTGGTTCCACAATAAGGCAGTGAGCTGATAAAATCGTTGGCACCCGGACAAAATGTTTAACGGCTTTTCTTCCGTCTTTACGTTCTCGCTTCAAATGCCCTCGAGATCGGCTTTGCCATTCATTCTTTCGGAGTCAATATAATGAATAGCAGTTAAACAAGGGGGTCAATGTAATTGACTTGCCCCCTCCCCAGAACTTGCTGGTCTTTCGCCAAAATTTGACACCAATATTTCGTTTTACAATAAGGCGGTAAACATGTAGAATCGTTACCGTAGAAAATATTTAGTTGTACGAAATGTTTAGCGGTATTTCTCCCGACTTTAAGTTCTGAGTTCAAATTCTGCCGGGGTCGACTTTAGCTTTCATCCTTTGAGGATCGATAAAAGAAGCACCAGTTAAGAACTATGATCGACGTAAACGACTTACCCAAAATTGCTGGCATTGTGCCGAAATTTGAAACCATTATCTTGTTCTACACTTATATGCGTTTCGATGATAGCAATTAGCTCTGCAAAGAAGTAACAGAAATCTTTGCATACTGCCAGTCTCTGAGACACGGCCTCTCTCTTTCTGTCTCTTTCTTTCTTCCTTCCTCTCTTTCTTCTCTCTCTTTTTTCTCTCTCTCTCTCTTTCTTTCTTTCTTTCTTCTTTCCTCTCTTTCTTCTCTCTCTTTTTCTCTCTTTCTCTTTCTTTCTTCATTACTCTCTTTCTCTTTCTCTTTCTTTCTTTCTTCTTTACTCTCTTTCTTCTCTCTATTTTTCTCTCTCTCTTTCTTTCATTCTTCTTACCTATCTTTCTTCTCTCTCTCCACATAATTATCAGGCAGACTCAGCGTAGTAAAGTGTGTGGCAAGAGTTGCCCTTTGTGTTATACGGACAGTTTATCTAACTAGTTTCCATACAGTCTTCATCAACCCAGTGCCACTCAAAAGACGTTGACCGAGTCGAGACTAAAATGAAAAGATTACACACCCCTGCTTTGACGAAGCTGATTTGGCAATGGACGATATTCTTCTCTAATCTGGGAACAAGGCCCGAAATTTTAGGAAGGGGTCCAGTCGATTAGATCTACTCCAGTACGCAACTGGTACTTAATTTATTGACCCCGAAAGAATGAAAGTCGACCTTGGTGGAATGTCAACTGAGAGCATAAAGGCAGAAGAAATACCTATTTCTTTACTACCCACAAGGGGCTAAACACAGAGAGGACAAACAAGGAGAGACAAAGGGTTTAAGTCGATTACATCGACCCCAGTGCGTAACTGGTACTTATTTAATCGATCTCGAAAGGATGAAAGGTAAAGTCGACCTCGGTGGAATTTGAACTCAGAACGTAGCGCCAGATAAAATACCTATTTCTTTACTGCCCACAAGGGGCTAAACACAGAGGGGTCAAACAAGAACAGACAAACAGATTAAGTCGATTACATCGACCCCAGTGAGTAACTTGTACTTAATTTATCGACCCCGAAAGGATGAAAGGCAAAGTCGACCTCGGCGGAATTTGAACTCAGAACGTAACGACAGACGAAATACGGCTACGCATTTCGCCCGCCGTGCTAATGTTTCTGCCAGCTCGCCGACTTAGAGAACGAAGTATTAAAATGTATTGAAAGGAAAGAGGAATAGGTTAACTACTAAGTTCTCTCCCTTTACATGACAAATAACTGATTATTCTTCATGGAAGGAAAGACTATATTCAAGTGCAGAGAAAAATTGCTAATTTAGCTCCGTATTTGCTAATTTTGAGCATTTATTTTTCTTTTATTTTTTCATTTTTAATACTTTTTCTGCCCCACTTGCACAATCCGATAGTGTTACTATGTAGAATAAAAATTAACTTCTCAACACCATTTTTATCAGCGCAAGACTGGGTGTATGGTAAGAAGTTTACTTCCAAACCACATGGTTCAGGTTTCAGTCCCGTTGCATGGCACTCTTGGACAAGTGTCTTCTACTATAGCCTCGCCTCGGGCAACCCAAACCATTGTGAGTGGATTTAGCAGACAAAAACTGAAAGAAATCTGTCGTGTCCTTAAAAACTGATGTTGCCCTCGTAGCATAGCGGTTCGGCAAATAAGATCGAAAGAATAAGTACCAAGTTTTAAAACAATAACGACTGGGATCGATTCGTTCGACTAAAATTCTTCAAGCCGGTACCCCAGCATGGCCGCAGTCTAATGACTGAAACAAGTAAAGGGTGAAATGTAACCAAAACACTATTTT
>NC_042997.1:174787711-174792711 GCF_006345805.1 Octopus sinensis
GATGGAGGAATAGAGGGGAAAGAATCGGAGGGCCAAAAAGTTTTGGGGTGAAGAAGCCATTGCGGGTAGGAAAGACAGTGTGTATAGATCGTAGCATTTGTTCAAATTGGACAAAAAGGGGGGGGGGTGTACCGTAAACGCCGCAATAATATAAGACTGAATGTTTTCTATATATGAACGTGAAATACAGGAAGGGACGAACACGGAACACGACAAATCATCGAAGCCTTCATCTTCTTCAGTCAGACACCGGGAATCATCATAGCATGCTTCCTGATGATTTCCTTTTGAATGAAACAGTTCTATGTCCTGTAGAAGCTCCTTCTATAAATAAATATATATATATATATATTATATAATATAATATTATATATATATATATATATATATACACACACATACATATATATTATACATATATATAAAAATATAATATACATACTATATAATAATACATTATATATATATATATATTACACATGGAAGCACTCGTCGGTTACGACGACGAGGGTTTCCGTTGATCCGATCAACGGAACAGCCTGCTCGTGAAATTAACGTGTAAGTGGCTGAGCACTTCCAGACACTGTAACCCTAACGTATTTCTCGGGATATCAGCGTGACACGAGATTGACAAGGCCGGCCCTTTGAAATACAGGTACAACAGAAACAGGAAGTAGAGTGAGAGAAGTTGTGGTGAAGAGTACAGCAGGATCACCACCATCCCTGCCGGAGCCTCGTGGACCTTTAGTGTTTTCGTTCAATAAACACTCACTAACACCCAGTCTGGGAATCGAAACCGCGATCCTACGACCGCGAGTTCCGCTGCCCTAACCACTGGGCCATACACATACATATATATTATAATACTACACATACATATACATATCTATATATATATATATATACTATTATATATATGTTTGTATGTATGTATGTACATGCATGTATCGGAGGGGGCTATATAAATATATGCTTGCTGTGGGGAGGCTCACTCCCTTGTCATTGAATAGAAAATGATCTGTTCATGGCTAAGACTTCTCTTGACTCTTATTTCTAGCAACGTTGCTGGTGACTTGCACACTTAGTCACTTTTAGTGATGATTGTATTCGCATCTTTTGGTTTTAAATTGTGTCAAGCTACCTTAATAATAATATTATAGACATATGTTTATAAATATATATGTATGTATATGTGTGTGTATGTATGTGTATATATATATATTTATGTGTGTGTGTGTGAGTGTGTGTTTATATATATATATATATTAGGTTGACCGGAAAGTTCTGGGCGTTTTTAAGCTAAATCTTTTAACGCTTCATTGAACATACCTGAAACATAACAGCTAAAACTTAGGCGTTGCTTGAAGTAGTTGTGCATCTCGTGTTTGTTCCTCACTGAAAATAGATTTATCTTTCATTCTGATTACCCTTTATTGACATTTGAAATGGATAACCAAACATTTCATACTCGCGTTGCAACGCTTTCCTTTTTTACAAAAAGATAAAATGCTTGAAAGACGTGCTAAAACGTTTGTGAAGTATACAGTGATGATGCTGTAGGTAAATCAACTGTTCGAAGGTGGTTTGCAAAATTTAAAGCTAGAGAGTTTAACTCGGAAGATGACAGTCGCAGTGGAAGATCTTCAAAATTGGATGAAGATGTTTTGATGGCAAAAATCGGAGAAAACTTAAATATCAAGACTAGAGAATTTGCAGAGGTGTTGGAAGTTTCTAAAAGTACGGCTCAGGAACACCTAGTGAGGTTAGGATACATTTCTCGCTATAACATATGGATCCCTCATAATCTGTCAGAAAAGAATTGCTTGGACTGGTATTCCGTTTGTGATATGCTTTTGAAATGGAATGAAAGCATAACTTTTTGAAACAAGTTGTGACTAGAAGTGAAAAATGGATTTTGTAAAACATCGTGCGAAAAATATCGTGGAGTTTCCGTAAGGAACTCTCAAAACAGAAACCAAAGACGAAAACCATGCCAAAATAGCTATGCTTTGTGTTTAATGAGCTTCTATCACAAAACCAGACTATTAATTTTAATGTGTACTATCGTCAGCTAGCTAATTTGAACCAAAAAATAAAAATTTTGAGGCCGGAGATTGCCAACAGGCAAGGGGTATTGTTCCAACAAGACAATATTCGATCACATGTGTCTTTGGTTACCCGAACAAAGTTGCATCAAAACTTGACTGAGATCTCTTACCCCATCCACTATATTTTCCTGATATTGCGTAATCCGGCTACGACTTGTTTTTGTCTCTACAGGGCTAATTGCAAGGGTCAAAACCAGTCAAATTTTATGCTGATGGAATATTTAAATAGCCTGATAGATGGGCAAAGATCATGAACAGTAATGGAACTTATTTCATTGAATAAAATTTATTGAAAGGTCAATTATTTATGTCCCATTTTGCAAATTAAAAACGCTCAGAACTTTCTGGACAACGTAATATATATATATATATATATATATATATATATATATATTATATACAGAGAGTAAGAGAGAGGTGGTGAACTTCCTTAATACAAAATCAATACAGAAATGTAATTTCGTTTTCACTTTTGTGTTTTCTGAGTACTGTTTTATATAATTTTAAGGTTATAAATAATTTTTCTGTTTAAAATTGATATTCATTTCATCATTCAGTATGGGTACCAAGGAACATGACGAAAGGCAAATTATGATTATCCTATGTATTCCATATTTCCTGATCAACTGGTATTTGTGCAATGAACACAGGAAATGTTTCTTTTCGACAGAAACTGAAGACACAAATGATCTTAGAAGCAAATATTTATCGGGAAAGACCATAATATAGTAATTACACCTATACTTTTACTATCATATGAAATCTATCTACGATCTCGTGAAACGACTCTCAGTTTCTAAGGGGGGAAGAGAGCTAGGGGGTTAAAATGCAAATAGTAGTACAAAATGTGACTAGAGAAGAGTAGCCAGGAGTTATGACCTGGATGCAGTGCGGTACCTTGCGCAAGTGTCTTTTACTATGGCCCCCAGGTTTACCAATGCCTTGTAAGAGAATTTGGTTGGTGGCAACCATGTGGAAGCTCACCCATATCAATATCTAACCAAAGCCGATTTCTTCTAGAAAAGAGAAGCGGAAGCACACAGAAGGGGAGATGAGGAAAGAGGAAAATGGACCCCAGTAATGAACTGGCTCCTTATTTGTCCATCCTGAAATTATGACTGGTAAAATAGACTACAGTAGGATTTGAACTCAGTGGGTAGAGAACCAGAACACTCTAACTGCAATGTATGCATGTGAATGTTCGCACGTGAGTCTGTGTGTATGTGTTTGTATTTGTATATGGGTATAGTTATTTAACGAGTCTGCCTTCCTTGAATAGATCTCTGATGAAAGATGTTCTTGTTGTGACTATCATGTATATTTAAATGTGAAATCTTTAAACTACTATCAACTTCTGGGTAGTGATGAGTCAAAAGCTCTACAGTCCATGGTGCAAGCAATCGAACAGTGTTCCAAATGGCTCTAATCAAGAAAGAATGGAAATTAACTCTAGAAGGCATAGCTTGACCAACGTTCAACCAGTGTTGGCGACCATAAGTGGTTACACTATTGAAAGTACGTTGGCATTATGGTATCTAATTACCCAGGTAAAGGTTAAAACACAAACAGTCGCACAAAATGTGGCTGGAGAAGGGTAGCCAAGAGTCATGATCTGTATGTATGTATGTATGTAAGTACGTATGTATCTATGTATGTGTGTATGCATGTATGTATGTATGTATGTATGTATGTATGTATGTATGTATGTGTGTGTATGTGGGTGTGTATACATATATATACACACACATACTCCTTCTACTCCTCCTCTTCCTTCACCGTTTATTCGATTCTTTCTCTCTCACTCTGTGTGTGTGTGTGTGTGTGTATCGATGAATATTTGATATATCATGCATATATCCAATGCGGGGGTGTATTTATGTGAGTATAGTGAGTGTATGTGTATTGTGCATGTGTGAGTGTGTGTGTATGAGTGTGTTTATGTGTGTGTTGATATTGATGATGATGATTATGATGATGACGATGCTTATGCTTATGATGATGATGATGATTACTATGCTTATACTTATGATGATGATGGTGATGATAATGATGATGAGAGAAGTAGGAGGAGGAGAAGCGGTAGGGATGGAAAGAGGGAGGAAGAGAAGGAGAAACAGATGCTTAAACGAAACGAATTGAAGCGTTCTAATTAGGTCGCGCAATTGCTGAGGTAAGTAGATATCATCGGAATACTCATATACAACACAAACATACATAAACACAGACACAAACACACACACAAACGCACACACAAAACATGCGCACATACATGCACAAAGTTACATATAAAGTTACATACACACACACATCATACGCAAAGTTACATATAAATCAAGATTCACTACTATATATACTTGCACATATAAAATATACAACTCTCTCCTACTTTCACTCCCTCTCACTCTTTTTCTCCCTCTCTCTCTCTCTCTCTCTCTCACTCTCTCTCTTTCCGTCAGTATTACACACACATGCACAAACACACACACATGCACACACACATATTCGTTTATTCTTTTTTTTACTTGCTTCAGTCATTTGACTGCAGCCATGCTGGAGCACCGCCTTTAGTCAAACTTATTCTATCGGGCTCTTTTGCCGAACCACTAAGTTACAGGGACGTAAACACGCCAAATTCGGTTGACAAGAAATGGTAGGGGACAAACACAGACACAAATACTTACATACATACATACATACATACATACATACATACATACATACAAACATACATAAATACATACATATATATATATATATATATATATATATATATGTATGTATGTATGTGTGTGTGTGTGTGTGTGTGTGTGTGTGTATGTATGTATGTATGTATGTATGTATATACAATGGTCTTCTCTCAGTTTCCACTCACAAGGCTTTGGTCAGTCCGAG
>NC_042997.1:174800211-174802711 GCF_006345805.1 Octopus sinensis
GCTCAAAACTGAAAGCAACAATATCTTCAGGGCTACTGTGCAGGTACCCTGAGAATACAACTGTCTCATGCGATCCTAGGGAAGCTGGACTGGCCTACCAAAACAGAACCATGGGAGAGAAGCTGGCATCATACCAGCAAATAGTAATGCAGAGGTACGTATTCTGTAAGCTAGAGGATAACAATTACATTGACAAGAAGAGTAGCCTCTCCTGGACTCGTGATATACATATTACATCCCACTCAAGCATATGCCTTCCCTATCTAGGAACAGGGGATAACTACTAATTACCTGCTAAACAAGAGGGACAAAAATACTACAAAATCTCCATGTAGCGATAGAAAATGTCGGTTCTACTATAACTGTGTGCAAGGTATAACCCACATTATCAGCAGCTGCCCCAAAATGACTATGAGATGCTACCTGCCCTTGAGACATGATATTTTAACAAAGACTATTTACAACGCTGTCTTCAGGAAGGATTGTCCTGACGTATACATCAAAGGCATGGCAGAACTAGCATGTATACACAGCTTTAAAAACAAGCAATACTAGAGGAAAACACCAATAAAAATTAAAATTCCATGTAAATATAACAGACTTGATATTATTCTGTGCAACAGGGAACCAAGTTCATACACTATTATAGAGGCCAGCTGCCTAGCGGTTGGGAAAAGAGAACGTTTATGATGAATGAATGCAGAACTTACAGCTCTTGTACCCTCGCTATAAATTCTCATTTATACCTATAATCATAGGTGCATTAGACTGTATACCGACAAATTTACACAAAAACATAGAAATAGTAGATTTTTCAAAGAAATAGCAAAAGAAACTGCTGCGGTTTCTCCAAATCCGATCTATTAGCGGCACAGAAGAAATGTATTAGATATATAAAAGAATCTCTACCCGAGATTCTTTAGATGAATGCATGCACAACTTGGGTGTGTACATCGACAGCTCAATGAATATACCAACTCAGACACGTATTTACAGCACTGGGAACCCTCTTAATTCAAATAATCTTGTCGTTTTGTTAGCGACCAGCTAGAACTCTCTTAGGAACATAAGTAAAACTCAAAGAAGAAAACATTAATGGATAAATACATGCATACATACGTACGTACATACATACATGTATGCATGCATGCATACATAAATACATACATACATACATACATACATACATACATACATACATACATGCATACATACATACATACATACATACATACATACATACATACATACATACATACATACATACATACATAGAAAACCTTTTGAGCCGAATTACATATAATAGTATACCTGTCGTTGTTTTCTAGGCAGACTGTACTTCTAAATACCAATATTCAAATTTCTTACTTCTCATATGAGTCAAGTCATGAGCAAGTTCAAGATAGGTACCTTCAGTCGCGACCCTATTTCTACCGCTCCTTTCACCACCACTCAGAAAAAATCGCAAGGAATAATAAGTACATGGTCAGAATTAGATGTGGGTGTTGTCCAAGCCAGAAACTACGGTTTCTTTCAGGATCATTATTGACTATTATCTCTTGTGATACAGTTCCTTTCTATTACAGAAGCAAAACATCTTAAGCAAGGTATGCAGAAAGATGCAATGGAATAACATTTCTTTGCAGGAAACACGCAAACGAAGCATGTACATGATATGGTCATGGCTATTTATCGTCAGTAAAAATAAAATTTTAAAAAACCCTCGGTCTCGAATGACTATGGGATTGCACCTTGAAAGTCACCCGCCCCCGAGGCACATATCTGGGCAAGATTGTTTGTGAAAGACCTGCTGTCGCCCATGCATACCAGTCTCCTCTCTCCACGCCACCGATGTCGTCCAATGGAAAAGATTATACAACTTGACACCAGCTACGTCGCAACTCATTTATACAGGTGAGTGAACTGGAACAGCATGAAATAAAGTGTCTTGTTCAAGAACACAACACATGGCCCGGTTGGGGAATGGAACTCGCAACCTCACGATTGTAATCCCGCTGCTCCAACCACTAAGCCATGCGCTTTCGTCAGTATAGCAGTATTACATTTATTAAGGTAGACTTCGAAATCAAAGGAGTACAAAATGAATGCTCTTATTGTGGACTCTATAAACAGCTAACTGAAGACTTTACTTTTCTTGATCCTATACCTCAAATATGAAATAAGCGACAGATCCTAAAAGGTATTTCTGCAGCCAGGGTACATAATGAAATTACAAGAAGACCAACAAGGAGACAACTGCAGTAATAGAATGGGTAATTGGGACACCTCGATGCCCTGGAGTTCTACGAGAGGTAGATAGGGATTCATGAGAAATTGGGTTAAATAATAATAATAATAATAATAATAATAATAATAATAATAATAATGTTCGTCCTTCGGTTCGAAGATGACCAACTGACATCATCTGATGGAACTGCCGCCATGAGACCTGAGGTGGCTGGTGAGGCCAATCCGGGCAAGGAAGCCCCTCCCACAGGTA
>NC_042997.1:174807711-174830211 GCF_006345805.1 Octopus sinensis
ACTCTTTTTGCAAATTCTAGTGGGCGTATCTCGCCAGAAAAAGTACAATTTTTCCGAATAAGCCATTTGGATTACCTTTTTGGAGTATTATACAAAGGATTCCCTGTCTATGCTATTTGTGAGGTTTTTCTTTTACTTTTCCCTTCTATTTTTTCTTTCTTTCTAAATTTTGGTTCATTCTTTTCATTACTTTAATTTCAGTTTCCTTTCCTCCTCTTTTATTTTGTTTTATTTTTATTCGGTTTAATTTTTTGGCAGACTTTTGAACTACTTTTGAACTGTTTTTTGACATGGCAGAGAAGGAACTTAAAAAGAAAAACTTTGTCTTAGAGTGGGAAATTAACCCGCCTAAGCAGTGGTTAAAAGATATGGAGGAGAAGACGATGGTGCCTAGAACTTATTCTAAAGTTCTTAATTCCATCACCGTCTTCCCAAAACAAGTTATAAAAAATGAACTTAAAAATTATTTGTCCTCTTTAAAATATATATCTCGTGGTATCAAACATGCAACCGTATGGTTGCTGTTTGACAACAGGGAAAAGGCTCGCCAGTTTGCGAGTCAGTCTTTAGAAGGCAAGGAAATTTTGTTCCTTCCGTCAGATTGCGGGAGGAAATTAATAAGAGCCTGGGTATGTGGGTTACCCCCAGGCACCGAAACGGATTAGATTGAAGTTACCATCCGACGGGGACTGGGGGATGGCGGGCCCAGGCTCTTAAATGTAAAGGTATTGCCGGCGGTCGATTGGGAAGGGTCAAAAGCGATTTTGACCCTGTGGACCCCATCGGCCGCAACAGATCTGGTTTTTCCAGATTTCTTGAAAATGGCTGGCTGCAGGTATCCGGTGATACTTGAGGGACGTCCCCCAAGTGTCACTCATGCCTGCAGCCAGGCCACATTAAAAGGAACTGCCCCCAGGACCATGGTAAAGTCCTGGAACAGTCACTAGATGCCACCTCCCCTACCCGGTCAAAGGGCGAGGTGGATGTGGTCGAGGAGGCTTCAGCCTCCTCAACTCAAAAAGGATTAAAAAGGAAGAATGCGGGCAACAATAGTTGCCCGCTGAAGGAACCTATGGCTTCGGGAGGCTAGGGAGAGTCTCCGGACAAAGCGGAAGAGCTCCACTCTCCCGAAATCAGGAAGAAAAGAAAAAAAGAAGGAAGAAGAACGGGTCATCTCAGCGGGGAGATGATGTGCCGTCTGTATACCCCGAAGTTGTGCCATCCACAGTGAAAGAAACCACCCCCACCCTTAAAGATGATCAATTAATTATCTTTTTCTATAAGGGCGGAGAGGTGGAAAAAGTAGTAGAAGAACATAAAGAGACAGTAGATATGCCCTTCACACGGGGTCCCGAATGGCCTCCGCAGATAGCTGTGGAGGTCATAAGCTTTCCCTTGTGGGAAAGGCTGAAAGGATTTGGGGAGGTGTGTCGCATATGGCCGGGCAGCCCTTACACGACTTACATGTCCTACATGAGTGAGGCATGGGAAATGGCGGGATACAGGAAGTCAAGCGGCATTGAAGATAATCATGAATATATCGATGGATATATCGAAGAGTAGGAGGTGAAAGACCCTCGTTGTAGAGTTTGAAACCTCATCTTATTGTATTATTTGTAGTGGTTTATAACATCAATTGTGTGTTAAAAAAAAAACAACATGTTAAGTAAGAGGTTTTAGTGCCTCCTTCTTGTAAGAAGTTTGAAACCTCATATTGATTTTTTAAAAAAAGAAAATGTTTTCGAGAAAAATCCAATCGGTGGGTGTTGGGTTTCCTCTCTCATTTATTAATTCTATTTCATTTTCATTCATTAATGTGTTTGTCCAGCCCGCAAAGCTACACACCCTTTGTACTGCCTATGATGACAAATTTTATGAAATAAAGTAGCTTGCTTAACAACCACATGGTTCCGGGTTCAGTCCCACTGCGTGGCAGCTTGGGCAAGTGTCTTCTACTATAGCCTCGGGCCGACCAAAGCCCTGTGAGTGGATTTTGTAGACAGAAATTGAAAGAAGCCTTTCGTATATATGTATATGTTATGTATGTGTGTGTGTGTGTGTGTGTGTGTGTGTGTGTGTGTGTTGTGTGTGTGTCTGTGTGTCTGTGTTTGTCCCCCCAACATCGCTTGACAACCGATGCTGGTGTGTTTACGTCCCATAACTTAGCGGTTCGGCAAAAGAGACCGATAGAATAAGTAATAGGCTTACAAAGAATAAGTCCTGGGGTCGATTTGCTCGACTAAAGGCGGTGCTCTAGCATGGCCGCAGTCAAAATAACTGAAACAAGTGAAAAAAGCTAGGTTTTGGATATCGAATGGCTGTGAGGGTCCACCAAAATAAAATAGTAATTAAAGTAATCCATAGAAGAACCATTGCTCTAATACATTGTTTGTGAACGGAATATACTCTTCTAAGGAATGATTTTGCCATTGACATCTTATAGTTGAGTAGACATTCAGTCGTCATATAGCTATATGTATTTGTTTGATTCTTTTGTGTATACTAACACTATCTGTATGGGGTATTTTCGATCTGTATGTTTATGTCTAAAAACGGGTTTCCTATGGCTACAGACAAAAAATTAAAAACTGCATCAGACAAATTAACACGCGACTGCATCGCTATATCATCCAACTTTGTATATGGAGGACATAAGTCATCGTGCCAGCTGTTTGCCCAACATCATGACTTCTAACCCAAGAAGGATGTATGTAGACACAGGCACCAGTTTTCTTCATTTTATCGTTTGTTATCGGCAAATTCGTAGCTGTGGAGATGGAACTTATTTCTCCAAGGCATCGTTTGACTGAAATACGAACCTACTTCAACAAAGAAACACACATATTTAACGTGCATATGTATGTTATTGGATGGCCATTGGCGCACAAGATTCCATCTGCCTTTTAGTAGTTCTATTTCTCGTTCTGAAGGTTATCAGTCACTTTTCTGACAAACCGAGCTTGGAGAAATCACTAGTTTCAGTCACTCTTGACGAGAAGTACGCGCTACAACTGATTTACAAATTATATATTAGCAGTAGCGATTTCAAGTGCCCTGATCGTATACACACACACGCACACATACATATACAAACACACACACACACGCACGCACAGATATATAAATATATATACGACGGGTTTCTTCCAGTTTCCATCTACCAAATCCACTCACAAGGCTTTGGTCGACCCGATGCTATAGTAGAAGACACTTTCCCAAGATGCCACGTAGTGGGACTAAACCCGGAACCATGAGCTGGTAAGCAAGCTACCAAACGGCAACTCCTGCCCCATAATATATATATAATGGAACAAGAATGCAATAGGGGACAGTAAAACAACCGGACAGATAGATGATACAAAGGCAGAGAGGAAAAACAACAGTTAAAGGAACAGGAAAAGAAAGGATGGGTCATTCGTGGCCTTCTTTCGTCAGTCAAGTTACCAGATGTCCTTACAGTTTCGGACAATGACACTTGAGACTGTTCGATCTGGTTGCCCCCAAAAAAGTCTAAGCTAAGAGTATTAGAATTTTTGTAAGAAAGCAAGCGAATATGTGCGACAACAGAGACAAAAAGCGGAGAACATGGTACACAATTACAAATACAAACAACACTAATATAACAACAGGTGTGAGGGCCACGAAAGACACGTCCTTTTCTTTCCTGTCCCTCTAATTGTTGTTTTTCTTAACCACATTTTTATCGTCTATCTGTCCTGTTGTTCAACAGGAGATATCTACCTGACATTCTGGGTCAAGAGAAAGGACAGGGTCATGTTCAACTCCTAAGAGTAATCTTCTAACTGCATTATTCTTCTATGAATGTATCTATAAATCAAGATCCTTGCATATAGAAATGAGTTATATTAAGTCCCGTATACGTACATAGCCTCGCCTCATTGTCTACCAGTTAAGCGGGCGAGACACACGCTTGATACACACCTAAATGAGGGTAATGGTTATTGGGGTATTATGTACATGTGCATTGGTAGCGTAGCTGGAGGTGAACTGGGCGTGGCCCGATTCGGATGTAATTATGTGAGCGGCACCTTTTGGATTGCTGTATAAATCTGTGTAAGCTTGGCGCCCGGGATAAAAAACTTAAGGGCTGCCCCGTGCGGCACACACCCTAGCTATAACACATATGTACATACGTGCGTGTGGTGTGTGTGCGCGCGCGTGGGTATGTAAATATATATGAATGTATACATATATGAATCTATACATATGTGTCTATACACATACATAAATTTGCGTATATATTTCTGTATATATGTATAGGTACGTATACTTGTGTGTGTGTGTTTGTGTGAGTGTGCAAGTGATATTGTGTGTCTGAGTGTGTGAGTGAGTGAGTGTGTGTGTGTGTGTGTGTGTGTGTGAGTGTGTGTGTGTGTGTGTGTGTGTGTGTGTGTGTGTGTGTGTGTGTGTGTGTGTGTGTGTGTGTTCAAAACAAATTTTACTCAAAACGGAAAAAATTCACGAAAGATAAAAAGAAATTAGTTCTGCGCGATCTGTGACGTAAAGACTAAGGAGTCATTGCACATTAGTTGAAAACAATGTTAATTTAATCAACGTAAACAAATAATATTTAACTATACATCTATAATATAGCCAATAAATACAAGAAAAAATATCCCCAAATATATAACTAATTCATTAAATTATATATATATTGACAGATAAATTTTAGGGTACTTTTTCTTTTCTCTTGTGAAAACTTTCAAATGAATTATCGTATGTTTGTTTTCCTTTCGTCATGTTTTCCCTCTTTTTATTTTTCTTTAACAAATAAGAATTGTCTTACTTTCAACAATACTATCTTAATAGGTTAACTGTCTTTAACGATAGTCTTAAATGAAATCAACTCGAAACCGCACAGTTACAAATTGATGTTTTTAACTGTACAACCACGTCGGTGTCTATATCTATCTATCTATCTATCTATCTATCTATCTATCTATCTATCTATCTATCTATCTATCTATCTATCTATCTATCTATCATCTATCTATCTATCTATCTATCTATCTATCTCCTCTCTCTCTCTCTATCTATTATATATAATATATCTATACACTTACTGGAAATGGATGCGTGGCGTTTAATAATAATATAATAATATATATATATATATAATATATTATATCTATATATATATATATATATATATATATATAATATATATAATATATATATTATATTATTATGTGTGTGTGTGGTGTGTACATATATATATAGAAAGATAGATAGATGATAGATAGATAGACAACAGACGATAGATAGATAGATAGATAGATAGATAGATAGATAGATGATAGTAGATAGATATAGATAGATAGATAGATATGATAGATAGATAGATAGATAGATAGATAGATATATAGATAGATAGATAATATAGATAGATACGTTTTAGTCAGGTAAATGGTTATAAGTGTAGCCACAAAAGAATAGATGGTTTTTCAGTCATCTTAAATTTCAATGGGCTGTTTAGAGAGTTATATCTTTTAATATCACTAAATCAAATATTTTTGGTGCTGACTTGTATATATATATATATATAGTAAAAGCAATTAAGATTCAAGTGAGTTCTATTGAATTCATTTGAATGCGGTTCTTAACTTAGATGCACCAGAAAACTATATGGTATTAACCATAAATGTGGGGTGATTATAAACAAGAAAAAAGCAACAAGAATGGATTAGTTTTTCAGTACAATTGTACGTATGAAACAATTGTACTGAAAACCTAATCCATTCTTGTTGCTTTTTCTTGTGTGTGTATATATATATATATATATATATATATATATATATATATATATATATCTATATATATATATATATATACATATATATACATATATATATATTCATGCATATACATATATAACTACAGGA
Organism: Octopus sinensis; assembly: GCF_006345805.1. NCBI lineage: Eukaryota > Metazoa > Mollusca > Cephalopoda > Octopoda > Octopodidae > Octopus > Octopus sinensis. The sequence continues at coordinate 174,813,615 of NC_042997.1, forward strand.
ACTTTGGTTGCGGAGAGCGATGTAAAGTTCAACTAGTTTCATCTTTCTTAAGACTCAAGAGGGATCGTTTAAGTATTCTGGCAGATTTTATGCCTAGCTGCCAAATTTCTTTGATTGATTCACGGGTTAAATTCTTACAACCTAACTAAATGTATGCTTCTAAAACATATTGTGTGTGATATACATATAAATCGTGGAGGTGCAATGGACCATTGGTTAGGGCAGTGGACTTGCGGTCGTATTATCGCGGTTTCGATTCCCAGACCGGGCGTTGTGAGCGTTTATTGAGCGAAAACACCTAAAGTTCCACAAGGTAGGGGATGGTGGTGAACCCTGCTGTACTCTATCACTACAACTTTCTCTCACTCTTTCTTCTTGTTTCTGTTGTACCTGTATTTCAAAGGGCCAGCCTTGTCACACTCTGTGTCACGCTGAATAATAGTTCTCCCCGAGAACTATGTTAAGGGTACACGTGTCTGTGGAGTGCTCAGCCATTTGCACGTTAATTTCACGAGCAGGCTGTTCCGTTGATCGGATCAACTGGAACCCTCGTCGTCGTAACCGACGGAGTACCAACAACAACATATAAACCACACACTCACGCACTCGATCCCTAGATCTCGGTTAGAAACCAGTACTTTCTCTATTGCCAAGAAATCTTGAAGTAAAACTGGATAATAACATAAGAAAATTAGTTACGCTTGCATACATTTCTTTGTACCAATAAAAACACAATCACATATGTGTGTGCATATGTGTGAATGTATATATGTATCCATGTGTGTATATATAAAGGTTAGAAACCTCCTCCGGTCATGAATGATAATGAGATTGTACCTAGAAAGTTCCCCTCTCAGGTACAAATCCGGGCAAGGTTATTTATGGTAGGCCAGTAGTCACCCATGCATACCAGCCTCTCTTCTCCATGCCACTGATGTTATCCAAGGGAAAGGCATAGGCCGATACAGCTTGGCACTCAGTGAACTGGAGCAACGTGAAATAAAGTGTCTTGTTCAAGAACACAACACACATCCCGGTCCGGAATCGAACTCGCTACCTCACGATTGTGAGCCCAACCCTCAAGCTACTGAGCCATGAGCCTTCTCACACGTATGAGCGTCTGGTTTTTAAATTGATATTAAAATTAATATTAATTTATCTCCCTCAATTTTTAAATATTTAAATAAATACGTTCCCTAGTTGTAAGCTTTACCCGCAGTGAATTATTCACTGCAGCCCTTCGCTTCAGGAGTCTCTTAGCGCGCCAGAGCCAAGACATTTGAAATTTTATTCCCGATGTAATCAGTAAGACTAAGCACGTGTCTGTCTTGACAGAGAGAGCTGGGGTTAGTCTTTCAGTTTGCATCTCGAGGACCGAATGTACTGATGAAGTCACGGACACTTGAATTATGCAAGTAATTCTTTTGTTAAGACCGAAACCGAGGTATGCATTTAAGTCTGTTTTTTATTTAATTTTTCATATGTCTTGCCCGCCAAATTTGGTTCTGGTGTTCGCTGAATTCTTCCTCTAGAGAATTTCCCTTCTAGTTTGATCGTTGATGATCTTCTTCTAGCATTCTGGCCGGCTACCTAGCAGCCACCCTGCCCATATACACATATATTTGAATTTTCTCTGACTCCTCAGATTTTTTGAATGCTGGACTACTGGTTTTAAATTGATATTAAAATAATATTAATTTATCTCCCTCAATTTTTAAATATTAAATAAATACGTTCCCTAGTTGTAAGCTTTACCCGCAGTGAATTATTCACTGCAGCCCTTCGCTTCAGGAGTCTCTTAGCGCGCCAGAGCCAAGACATTTGAAATTTTATTCCCGATGTAATCAGTAAGACTAAGCACGTGTCTGTCTTGACAGAGAGAGCTGGGGTTAGTCTTTCCAGTTTGCATCTCGAGGACCGAAGTACTGATGAGTCACGGACACTTGAATTATGCAAGTAATTCTTTTGTTAAGACCGAAACCGAGGTATGCATTTAAGTCTGTTTTTTATTTAATTTTTCATATGTCCTGCCCGCCAATTTGGTTCTGGTGTTCGCTGAATTCTTCCTCTAGAGAATTTCCCTTGTAGTTTGATCGTTGATGATCTTCTTCTACCATTCTGGCGGCTACCAGTTCGGCTAGCCTGCCCTAGCAGACCAGCCCTGCCATATACATATATATATATATTATATATATATATATATATATATAATATCATGAGGTAGCAAGTTCGATTCCCGACGGGGATGGGTGTTGTGTTATACATACATATATATATATATATATATATATATAGCATACTATATATATATTATATATAAACATAAACATATATATATATAAATACATACATAAACATATATATGTATACATAGATATATATATATATATAGACATATATATATATATACGTATATATGTACATATATGTACGTATATATATGTACGTATGTGTGTGTATATATATATATACACGCATTGCATTACGTGTCTATATATATGCAAATATATTTGCCGCGGTTGTGTGTGTCGGGGGTGCATGCGTGCTTGAATATGTGTGTGTGTGTGTGCGAGTGTGTGTGTGTGTGTATGTGTGTGTGCGCGCACGCAAATTATACACGTTCGCTCGTAAATTCATCATATAAGATCTGAGAATCCCTTTTTGGTATTGGGCTAAAATACGATACAGCAGTAGAGGGGGTCTGCATTTGGAAGACTCCTCGAATCGGAGATTTAAAGAAACACCAATCAAAGAAAATAATAACAAAACAAAAAAAGCAAAACAACAAAAAACATTGCCGAGATCTTCACACACCAAACATTGCACAAGTTTCTTTCTTTCTCATTATTAGAATTCCAACTGGGGTTCTCTTGTTGCTGCTATTCTCACTGATCTTAAGTGGTAAGCTACGGCAGGTGGAATACTTAAGACATTTTTTTTTCTATTTCGTATTGTTTTGATCTTTGTTTTATATTTTTGCTTGTTATTTTCATATTATTTTTGACTTCCTGCTGTTGTTTTTTTTTTTGATGGTGTGGGTGGTGAGGTTCTTGTTGTTATTCTCATATGTGTATATATATATATATATTTGTTTGTGTTTTTTTTATAGATGTGAATGTTGTTATTGATGATGGTGTTGTTGATGTTTCCCCCACCTACTCACCCAGTTCTTTATCATATAACATTTCGACAAGAAACGAAAACACTTACACACACACACACACACACACAGATACACACACATACATACACATGCATAAAAACATACATACAAGCATGTACGCCCAAACATGCAAAGAAACGAACTCGTGCATCCGCATACATGCAGGCACACGTACACTTACATACACACACACTCACACACATACACGCGTGCACACATATATACACATATATACCCATACATACACACATATATATATATATTTATTTATACACACACACATTTTGGATGCACACAATCAGACACATACGCTCGTACACAACCAAGCACGCACACACATACGCAACCACACATATACTCAGTTACATACATTTATATACATACTATCAGACTAACGCTTATATATAGCCGTACGCTAACACATACACACGTACGTGCATGTAATCACAAAAAGACATACATGCGTACACACTGATCTGCTCGGCGGAATGCTAACATTCACGTACAACCATACGTTGACACACAGGAACGCACACAATCACTCAGCCACAAACACACACAGTGTTACAGATACACACACACACACACACACACACACACACACACAAATGATAAGAACAGAGACAATGTATTCAGACTCGAACATGAAAGAATTAACATATTTCTGTCACAATAGATAGCAAATTGTTTAGATTTCATTACAAGAGATAAAGACCTTGTCAGTCTTTCGTTTTCCTTTCTTTTCTCCTTCCTTTTTTTTTTTTTTTTCTCCTCTCCAATTATTTGTGTGGCTTGGCACCAAGATATGGAGCTCTGCAATTTCTCAGCCACATCATCAGACACAACATGAACAACGGCAAACAGATACGGCGAGGACGACGATGATGTTGACGAGAATGAGAACTACAATGACAGCAACAACGAAAAGATTTCAGCAATATTAAAGCAAGATCACAACATGAGAACTATTTCATTATTTAACTCACAGCTTTATATATATATATATATATATATATATATATATATATATATATATATACTGGCGTAGTATGTGAATGTGTGTGTATATAGATACGTACTTATACATATGTGTTCGTATACACACATACATATCTATGTGTGTATTGTGTATGTATGCATGTATATGTATGTGCATACATATATATATACATATATGATATACATGTGTATATATCTTCATATATATATATATGTATATACATATGTATATATATATTCATATATATGTATATACATATGTATATTCATATATATATATATACATATGTATGTATATATACATTTTTGTATATATATATGTATATTTATTAATACATATATATATATATATATATATATATATATATATATATTTATATACATATGTATATATTGTATATATATATTATATATATATATATAATATATATATATATTATATTCATGTATATATTATATATATGTGGTGTATCCATATCCGCAGGTATTTTCGTGTTTATATATTACATATATATTACATACACCACATATATATATACGTATATATATTATACATATATATAATATATATCCATATATATATATATATATATATATATATATATTCATGTATATATACATACACACATATATATATACGTATATATATATATACATATATATAATATATATCCGTATATATATATATATATATATATATATATATATATCTATATATAATAATATATATATATATGGGGGAGAATTCACAAAAAAAAACAAAAAACATGCATGCATGAAAATATAAATATTATTAAAATTATATTGATATGCAGCAAAAATAAAGCACCATATAGGTAGAATCTCTAGCAACGATCGTACTTCCTGTATATCTGCTTTCCATATTTATAATTCTACCTATATGCCACTTTATTCTTGCTGGCTATTTATATTATTTATTAGTATTCATATTTCTATGCATATTTTTTCACTGATCTTGGTTCTGATTATGACTGGGGCTATTAGCTAAGTACATAGGCTGAGGTGTAGTGGATATTTCAAAATTTGGTCGTTCATGGTAGACTCAACTGACGATAATCCATCAGATTCGCGCTCATGTACGTGATCTGAAGGGTTTGAAACTGCAGTATTGAGTTATCCTTTATTCCTCTAACGGTTTCCGTAGAGGCAAGACAGAATTTTCTTATATTTATCGCCCGCACACATTTCTGCTTCTAAATATTCAGTGAAGCTCTACATAGTACCGTAAACTTACCGGCTGCTATTTCCAGCATTGATCGTATTTCGTGTACACCTGGTTTATATATATATATATATATATATATATATATAAGAGAACAAAGTGTACGTACGCCGCTATATATATATATATATATATATATAAAATACAAAATGGGACAAGAACGCAAAACATCCGGACAACTAAGTGATACAAAAATGGACAACAAAACACCCAGACAGACGATACCAAAACGAAAAACAAGGACGGTTCATTCGAAGTCTTCTATCCTCAGTCAAGTACCGGATCATCCTCGCAATTTCGGCTGATTAATCAGCCGAAATTGCGAGGATGATTCGGTTCTTGCGTTGTTGTCCCATTTTGTATTTTATATATATATACATACATACATACATACATTCATACATACATACATATATGCACACACACATACATACATACATACATACATACATACGTACGTACGTACGTACGTACGTACATACATACATACATACATACATACATACATACATACATACATACATACATACATACATACGTACGTACGTACGCACGCACGCACGCACGCACGCACGCATGCATGTATGTATGTATGTATGCATGTATGTATATATGCATGCGTACACACTCGAGATTATACTTTAAAAGCATCTTAAATCTGAAAAACTGTTGATTGTTTGAGATTATCTTATTTACAGTCGTTTACTGTTGCCCGTTGATGCTTGTTTAATTTCTCTCGAACTAAAAATTATTTCAGGGAAAATTTCAACAAATCAATAATTTCTTTTGCATGGTATTCATTATATTTTTCTTTTGTTCTTCTATTCCTTGTTCTTATTTAAAATTCATGCCAAAGATATTCGTATTCTGTTTTCATGATGTTTGCCTAGATTATTGTATATTAAATACTTCAAACAGATTGGATAAATCGAAAATGGCTGATAAATTCATAACCTTCTATAAACCTCACTCTCTAACCTTACAACCCTGTGTAATTTGAGCGTGATGTGGAAGTTAGCTGGCTGAGCAACCACGTACAATCTCCTTCGTTAGTTTATCTACTCGAGAAGCATTTTCAAGTATGAAAATGTTTGTAATAACATTTTGGTTATGTTGATAATGCTGAAAAGGATGTCGTGTTTTCTATAACGGCCGATAACAAGATAGTGAATAATTCTTCCTCTGCCTAACTGTTGGTGAATAATGCTGAAGAAGAGAGAAAGAGAATGAAACAGGCACACACACACACACTTACACACTTACACTCAGACAGATAGACAGACACACAGTCACAGAATGGGAGTGAGTGAGTGAGTGAAAGACCTGGCGGGAACACGCCAAAACCACAACGTTTCAAAGTTTGCAAGTAGTGAGATCGAATCCATTCTTCTTTCTTACACGGTAATGAATCGATAAATGAATGGATAAATAAATAAATGAATGACAGAATGAATTAATAATCGAACAACTGATCAAAAACTGAATCAAACCAAATAAGTGGACCACGGCAAGAAAACTGACCTGAAGATATTGAAGTAATTAAGTCGACTAGCATGGAAGGAATTTTGAAACAATGAATCATCGCAACTTGTTGGATCATTAAACATTTGTCGGGAAGTATAGAGAAGAAAAGAAGTGAGAAACTGAAGCCTAGAAGTACTAGAGACATTAAGCGAAGCGATATCAGTTGGAACCAACTTCGGTGGTCGTTGAAGCTTATATGAAACCATTGAAACTGTGAACTAATTGACCGTATAAAATTGCTGCATTAAACATTCAAAGATTACAGCATATTTAGAAAGGAAATATCACCTCCCATCACACCACTACACCACTATTGCCATTTCCAACACTACCACCATGACCACCATCCTCACCACCGCCACAACCTGCACTATTTCAAACGACACTACCGCCATCGCCACCAAACCCTCAATAAAATGTTTGATAGCTGAAGCAGTTCCATTCGTTCATTATATACGATTGCCGTTAAGGTCATGTGTCTAAAGAGTCGCACTAGCTGAATGAATAAATGTATTGACTTCTGAACTCTTGAGGTTGTATGTTAACAGCCTATCAATGGCCTCAATGGTGATTTGCAGTGTATTTAGACAAGACTTTGATATCCTTCCTCTCTTTATTCTAACCTAGATGCAAAACTAGATTTCTTACTTTGGCGCAATATTTCATACGTTATGAAAGTAATATCTTTTAATCCGCTGAATTATAGGATCAGAAATTCTTGTTTATGTAGGGAATCAAGGGATGATATGTTGGAATGGTTTCCTTTAGGGTTTCAGTGATTATGAGGCCGAGTCATTTTAGTGGGATTGAATATTTTTACTGTGTTCTGTTTGTGAATAAAGAAGACGTATTATTCTGATGTATTTCCTTGAAAATATTCTTTTAATAGGTCCTTTTTTTTTTCTATGATGTTTCTGAGGCCTCTGTACATATAAATTGCACAAGTCTTGTAGAAAGAGCTGGATTTTCTTGTGTGTTGCATCTTTGAGAACAGTGGATGATAATAACATCCGCCCAATGTTGCATGTACAACCGTACTTGTGTTAAACCAAACTAAATAGTTAGAGATATTCGTTGGTACACGATGATATAGACTGAGACGTTCTTGGTTGAATGTATTTTCTGTTGGCACATATGATGCAGATAGCATTATTTGAGCAGTGTTCTTCCGCTCCAAATAGTTCTCACCAGAATTCTATGGTCGCGATATCATTTCGCATAACTAACTGCTTACTGAGAGTTAGATTGCAAGTCCTGAAAAGGTTATTCGGAGATAAGTTATATGTTTTGCTTGAACTGTGATATTTGTACAGAATATCTCTTGACTTCAAGTCAATATTCAATTCAGTGCTTGAATACTTTCATTCTTGTCAGCAAAATCAAGGTGGTGAGCTGGCAGAATCGTTAGCACTCTGGAAAAATGCTTAGTGGCATTTCATCCGTCTCTACGTTCAGAGTTCAAATTCCACCGAAGTCGATTTTACTTTTCTATCGTTCTCTTTTGCCGAACCGCTAAGTTATGTGGACGTAAACACACCAGCAGCGGTTGTCAAACGATGTTGGGGGGGGGGCAAACACAGCCATGCATACACATATATATGCATATATACGACGGGCTTCTTTCAGTTTCCGTCTACCAAATCCACTCACAAGGCTTTGGTCGGCCCGAGGCTATAGTAGAAGACACTTGCCCAAGGTGCCACGCAGTCGGATTGAACCCGAAATCATGTGGTTCGTAAGCAAGCTACCTACCACACAGCCACTCCTACGCCTATATACTATATTTTTTTAGTAGATTCGTATTTCGTGACTTTTTATAAAGTTACCTTTTACTCGTAATGCAAATTTTACTATTCTAGGTAAAAATGTTTAGAATGCATTCCTGTTGGGGAAACAGTATAAAATTCTCAAGTCTTCTGATATTAGTGGCCTTGATATCATCATAGAAATCAGTATTCTATTTTTTCCTACAGAGCAAGAGACTGGCTAAATCAAGAGTGTGAGAGATTAAATGCACTAGTATTTTGTTTCGTTAAACTGTTTAAATGCTCTTCACGTCCTAAGCTCAGATCCCTCCGGGTTCAACTGTGACTTCCAGCTTTCTCGGGATGATAAAATAAGGCCCCACTAGAGAACGATGGTTCAACAGAATTATTAGATTCTGAGATTTTATGTTTTGTGTATGCTAACAGGGGAGGTCTCGGAAACCTCTCAGAAGTCAGCCGAAAGATGGGTCAACCATTTTTGTATTTTACTTGACAAAGTCATGAGGGGTCGATCTCCACCTGACCAAAATACACATTTCCTTTAATTTCTGAGCTCGTATCTCATCAGAGTGAACTATACTTTTCATCCTTTTAGTATTTCAGTGTTGATAAAGCACATTAGTAGTAAAGTACCGTGGTTGATCTAATTGACTATAACCTATCTTTCAAATATTTGGTCTTTTGCCTATGCTAGATTTCATATTTTACGTTCAGTCACTCTTATAGTTGTCGCAGTCTTCAAATGCAACGTAAAAGATTCTGATTTCTTTAATCATATACATTTCAAATAGTTTGCTACTTCACTTCGTTTCCCTTCATCTTTTCCTCCTCCTCCTCCTTTCACATCTGCTGACCTTTTTTCCTTTTCTTCTTCATTTTCGTCTTCCTCCTCTTTATCACTTTCATTCGAACATAATTTTCATTCGGTGTTTTTTTTTTTTTTAACAAATCTAATTTTATTTTTCTAAAAAGTTCATAAAATTATACATTATTTACAATTTCATTTCAATTCGCTTTTAATTAGTTTTCTTTCTTTTTTCTTTCTTTCTTCATATATATATATATATAGTGTGTGTGTGTATGCATGTATATATATATATATATATATATATATATATATATATATTATATATATATATATATATATATTATATATATACAACACACACACAACGCGCGCATGTATGCTACTTTTGCAAATTGCTAATTTTCTACCATTTTTAATGAACATTTTAAATTTTTTAATCTTAATTTCTTTTCATCGTATCCTTCTTTCCTGCCTTGTACCACCAATCATTTCCACTTTAAAAAAAAAAAAAACGTAAAAATGTTTTTTAAATGGAACACATTAAATGTAACTAAAAGAGAAAAATGAAATGAGGGAAATGTGTGTCCGTGTGTGTGTGTGTGTACATGGAGGGGGTACGTGTGTGAATGTGCATGTGTGTGTGTGTGTGTGAGTTAGGGGAGGTGGTTAGAAATAATTAAAAGCTATGATTCTCTTACACCATGTTGTGTTGATCATTGAACATGTATTAATATGCTATCAATAACACCGAATAAACTGCAAGTTTAGATTTTGCACAAGCTTTTTTAATTACACTAATTCCTTGTTTAAAAACATATAAATCACAACAACAACAACAACAATAATAATAATAATAATGACAATAATAATAATAATAATAATAATAATAATAAAATAATAATGATGATGATGATAATATTAATAATAATAACAACAACAACAACAACAATATCAATAATAAAATGGTGATGGTGATGATGATGAGGAGGAGGATGATGATGATGATGATTTCTTAATAGTCGGTGATAATGTATCTCTAAAAGAAATGGAAAAATCATCCAAATATAAAGGTCTGGAAAATAAAGATAACCTGAATGTACAGATTGAAAATAGGAACAATCTCTAAAGTAATGAATACGTTAATTTTGCTTGTTTCAGACAAAGGTTGAAAATGATTTAGAATAAAAAGGATGCAGAAAAATCCATAACCAAAATTGCATGATTTAGAAATAGACACATGATACAGTAAACTAAATGCTGAGATACAACACTCACACACACACACACACACGTTTTGTTGAGTACTTTTAAGGGAAAAGAAAAGAACAGAACAAAATCCGATAAAAAATACTGCATATACTTATGACACAGAGAACTGCTCTTGGTACTCCCACGAAAGTTTACAATGAAATTTATTTATTTATTTTTATTTATGCGCCCTTTTCAAGCCTAGCCAAGCTCATGGGCTCGGTTTCCCGGTTTCTGTGGCGTCTGTGTTCCTCCCAGCTGGACAGGACGCCAGTCCATCGCAGCGTTACTCAAGAAACAGGAAGAGACAGTGAGAGAAAGTTGTGGCGAAAGAGTACAACAGAGGTTGCCACCCCCACCCCTGCCGGAGCCTCGTGGAGCTTTAGGTGTATTCGCTCAATAAACACACACAACGCCCGGTCTGGGAATTGAAACCGCGAGTCTGCTGCCCTAGCCACTGGGCCATTGCGCCTCCACTGCTAAATAACTGCTCCAAATGTTGGCACAGGTCTAGTATTGTTTGATGGGGTGGGGAAGTCGATTACATCGATCCCTGAACTTGTGCTTAGCTGATCATTATTTTATCAACCCGGAACGAAGGCAGGCGATATTGACCTCGGCGGAATTTGAACTCAGAACATAAAGACAAACGAAATGCTGCTAAGTATTCTGTCCGGCATACTAACCGTTCTGCCAACTCGCCACCTTAAGACTACAGAATAATCCTTTCTACTATGTCTGGGGTGCTAAGATTCTGATATCTCGCTGCCCGAAGACTTCAAAATATTAATAATAATTTTTTTGAAATTTTCTCAGAAAACTTCAAATTTTAGAGAAGTGTGTAAGTCGATAAAATCGGTCTCAGACCAAGTAAACCTTAGAATGGATAGCAACACTGGCAACTATAATCACTATTATGGGCACTTTTAATTTAATAGTGCTTCTGTTACATATACCGAATTTTATTCAGCCGGGCGGCTATTTCCAACATCAATGAGTAATCATTCACTGTTTACCTATGTCGGTGACAACAAATTTCATCTAAACAAGTTGCTGGCTGTGAGTACATGCTATTGATAACTGTGAGTACAAGCTATCGACAACAGTCACCTCCACTTCTTGGACAGTTTTCGTCTTCCCTTGATATATATTGTGTTTTTAAACACTGTACTCCCTTAGAGATATTATCTCCGGGTGAGTACTTTTTGGAGTGTATTTACGTTAAGTATGATACGTAGGTGGCTATTTTAACATAATTCTGCTTATTATTTACAGTATTTACATTATTTACATTTGACGGATATTTGTCCTCATCTTCATTGTTGTTAACACAACTTTCAGTTGATATACTCTCCAGCCTTCATCGGGTGTCTTGGGGAAATTTCGAACCTGGGTTCTCATTCCTAAGGTATTTTATCGATGTTATTATTATTATTATTATTATTATTATTATTATTATTATTATTATTATTATTATTATTATTATTATTATCATTATTATCATCCAGGTCACTGCCTGGAATCGACACATGTTCGTGGGCATATGGTGTAGTGGTTTTGAGCGCGAGCTGCTAACCCCAAGATTCCGAGTTCGATTCAGTGACCTGAATAATAATAATAATAATAATAATAATAATAATAATAATAAATAATAATAATATAATAATAATAATAATAATAATAATAATAATAATAATAATAATAATAATAATAATAATAATAATAATAAATGCCCTAATGCAGTACCAGGCAGTGGCTCTCATGGCTTCTGATCTTAACTGATTGGAAGTGTTATCATGTACATTGTTTTGTCTTGGTATAAAAGATGGGCTACAGCAAAATTCTGCTCAATACCACAGATTTGCTTGTCAGTTGTTTGACCTAACCAGTTGAGCATGCCCCTTAGTGGCTGACGATATGTGCATCTCTGATCACGAGCAGAAGTAGTGGGGGAGCATCATAGCCATGTGTTGAGAAGGATTCTTTGGGGTTTGAATAATTCACCTCTGGAAACATAGGTGTTTCGTTCAACGTCCTTAAACAACCCTTATTCAGGGACCTTTGAGCGGGATGGGTTACTCGATCTGAAGAAAATTCTAACTGGGCTCCACCTGCAAGGTCATGTGCTGTTTATCTGATATGAGATCACCATGTCGCGCACATATGGTTGTGATGCATGTGCCTGGTGTACCCTTATCAGACGGGTAGTCATGATGGGTATACTGGGCTTCGTATATTTTACCCCAGTGTCACTTTGATGGCATGCTCTGCTCGCTCACTCAATAATAATAATAATAATAATAATAATAATAATAATAATAATAATAATAATAATAACATCGAAAAAATACCTTAGGAAAGAGAACCCAGGTTCGAAATTTCCCCAAGACACCTGATGAAGGCTGGAGAGTATATCAGCCAAAACGTTGTGTTAACAACAAACAAGACGAGGAGAAATATCCGTCAATTGTAAATAATGTAAATAATGTAAATAATTCCTCATCTCTTAAATATAGAACTGTATTATAATGCTGCTTCTGTTGCACATAACTGATTACTAGCTGCCCTACAGCACATAAGATATTTTGTTCTCCTTGCTGTACAATGCCGGATGAACGATTCTAGCGACAACGGAGAGCAGTCTCTTAATAATGTCTGTTCGATCAGTGTTGGTCTCAAGCTGAACGTCAGTAAGAGCAGCAAAACTATTTTTGCTTTTACTGTAAGACAAAAAAAAAAAAAAACATATTCAGAAAGAAAATCTTGAACCAGCATTTTGAATTCTTTTATTCCTGCTTTAATTTGTACCTATTTCTCTTATTTATTATTTATTTCATCTATTATTTATTTATTCTCATAGCAGGAAAATATTCCTATGTATTCTCTTCTATATATGATTTACTTCCCGCTCCAAGCAATACGAACTTCTAACAGTATTCCCTTTCTCTTTTATTTTCAATAATTTATATACTGTACCGGTTATATCCACTAATAATGTAAATGCACGTGCCTGTGTGTGCATAGGGATATAAGTTTTGTATATGTAAAGCGGTGACTGTATATTACCATATGTATGTGTACACAAAGACACTCACACGTGCACACATGCACACACACATGCAGGCGCATATATATATGCACGTACATGTGTGTATGTGCATGTGTATGTATATATATATATAAATATATATACATACACGTGTATATATATATATATATATATACATATATCTATATATATATATACATATATATATATATACATATATATATATATACATATATATATATATATATATATATATATATATATATACATATGTATATATACATATATATATATGTACATATATAATGTACATATATATACATATATATAAATACATACATATATATATATATACATATATATATACATGCATATATATATATACATGCATATACATATATATATGTATGTATGTATATATGTATATATATATATATATATATATATATATATAATATATACGTATATACAACATACATATATATATACATATATACATGGTGTGTGTGTGTAAATATACACACATACACATGCGAACACTATAGGATTAATGCAGTACATATGCGTAAATAAATGCAGATGCAAACCTATGCATACATACGTTAGCTATGTGCGTGTGTCAGTCTGCGTGCGTGCGTGCGTGTGTGTACGTGTGAATGAATCATCTCTTGGTTTCCAATATGAGTAATCTACTTGTTCCATCAAGTAAAGTACCTGATGCCCCTAAGTTACGACGAAGTAGCTACGTATTCTGCATACACATGTGCCGTTAACTTAATGCTGAGCAAATTCAGAACGGCACGATGTTTGACAAAGCTGTCTTTGAATTACGGGTCTGGACATTTCGATGAGCTTCCACACTGTCTCCGTTTTTCCTAACCATAATCCGAGGCTACGCTATATGGCACTTGACCAAGATACCATGCAAAGGAAGTCTAAAAATATGGCTTACAGGAAACATGATTTTCAATTTTTTTTCTTGATGGTGTTGCATCTTTTCTTTCAGTTTCTATATATGCATACACACTCACACACACACGCACGCACACAAAGAAAATACAAATAAAAATGTCAGTTCAAGGGGTATTCACAATTAATAATATTTGTTTGACGCCGAAAGAAACAAATACTTATAGAGTAGAAGCGTAACGTTTTGGATTAAGGTTTTCGTCGGATACAACGGGAAACTGCAGGAGAAACTGAGAAGAGAAGGATGTGAAGAAAGAATACAGAAAAAGAGAAAAGATCCACGAAAATCTAACCTAGGTTCACATGTTTGACTTAGATATACACAGGTGTGCACACATACATACACACCTAATTGCATATGAAACATGCGTGTGTGCGTGCGTGCGCTTAAAAACGCATATAAAACGTG
The DNA here is from genome assembly GCF_006345805.1 of Octopus sinensis. NCBI lineage: Eukaryota > Metazoa > Mollusca > Cephalopoda > Octopoda > Octopodidae > Octopus > Octopus sinensis. The sequence goes on from NC_042997.1 coordinate 174,828,793, forward strand.
TGTATGTGTAAGTCGATCATGTGAATCTAACCTAGGTAAGTTTTTATGGCTCTCTTCTCTTTTTCTGTCTTCTTTTTTCACATTTTTCTCTTCCCAGTCTCTCCTGCAGTTTTCTCTTGTATTCGACGAAGGTATACATCCGAAATGTTATACTTTCACTCCATAACTATTTCTTTATTTCGGCGTCAAACAAATTATATTAATTGTAGATATCCCTTGGACTTCTGTCATTTTATTTGTTTTTTCTTTATGTGTGTGTGTTGTGTGAGTGTGAATTTTCTGTGCGCAAGCGTGTGTGTGTTTGTGTGTTTGAGTGTGTGTGTGCGTGCGTGTGTGTGTGTGCTATGTGTATGTGTGATTGTGTCTAAGTGTGTGTGTGTGTGTGTGGAGAGAGATAGAGAGGGAGGTGTACAGATGGACACATTTAGCATTAAACTTACTTTTACCTCATTGAATTGAAAAATATATATGCAATGATTATTTATTTGTGCAAATTCACAAATCTGCTGGCAAAAGCAAAATCAAAGCTATTTGGCCGATCTCTGTAAGACTCCATCTTTGAATGATATTATTCCGTTCCTATTTTAGCTCATAAATAACACTACGATAGGCGAAAGACAACTTCTAGATATTGTTTTAAACGTTTTCTCCCCTGAGCGAAGAAATACTTCTTAAATTTCAATAGTGTGAAAGGGGGATGAATGAATGTACTAAAATGTAGAAGATAGTATTAAAGATTAGTCGTTATTATAAAGTATGAGTTGATAAATCTGTAGCTAAATTTGGTAGACTTGTGGGATACCACAATTTGAAAGATACATGTGGAAATGGCGACATGTTCCAAAACACTTTGAAAGAGCTTTTAGGTAATCCTTTGAAGTTTTATGTCGTACAAAACGTTATTTTCTCCGATGACCATTAACTTAATCTTCCTTTCCAATTAATATATGTGTTGTTTAATTCATCCGCCATTGTATGCCATAGTGGATGTTATAAATATAACCTTTAGGATAATGTCTAGAGCTTCTGTCTTAACCATTCTAATATTATGGGCATGATTCGATATAATATCAGTGATGAATGCAACAAGTATTTCGGAATTGATGAGAATGTTGCATACGTCGGTTTTCTGAGAAAAGCTAGAGTGACAAAACAAAAAACAAAAAAATCAGCACACTTGGGAAGATATGAACATTAAAGCTGTCTACATTCAGTAGTACCCTGTAGTACTAGCACGTGGTATACAAGACTTGAAAAGACCTGCAGTTTAGTCATTAAAACTAGGAAAATACTAATTACTGCTGTTAATTTCTACATAAACTCCAATTCCTGTATTCTTTTATTTGTTTCGGTCATTTGACTGCGGCCATGCTGGAGCACAACCTTTAGTCGAACAAACCGACCCCAGGACTTATTCTT